>NC_054537.1:73685617-73773117 GCF_017654505.1 Polyodon spathula
ATATACTAAAAGACATACAAGTTAACCAAGGCAAAATGTATGTATAAAATACATATAGCAGTAATTTCCCTTCACCATTCACCCACTTCTCCTAACAGAGGATGCTCCATACAAGGCATGGCTAAAAACTTTGCAACAGCGCTTGATCAGCAGGTAAACATTGTAAATGTAGCTTGCACTGCTGTCCCTTCTGTATAAGTTATATAAATAGAATGCAAAAAAAATATCACCAGCTTGTATCCCAGAACTGATACTGTAGACAGGGCAACAACAATAAATAAAAAATCCGGACTTCGGCAATACGTAGAGTGTGGTTTTCCTCTGAACGAAAAAATGGGGGCCACATTTGATACTTTGCCCTTTTTCACAGGGGCCAATGTGTACCATCTGGGCAGGGAATGTGGCAATCTATATTGGCCATAGAAAATATCTTACTGAAATGTGTGTTTTCTTGCTCACCAGACTGGTACATAATCAACCAACATATATCTCTATCCACCTCTCTCTCTATTTTGTATTCTGTATGTAAAATTTACTGTGCAGCTATCACCAATTTTTCTGACTCCTGATTAACCAAAGCAATTTTATGTTGCCGTAAACAGTACCGTATATAGCATAAAATGTGTATGTGCAATGAAATAGAAAGACCTATCAAAAATACAATTAGTAATTAATCAGTCTTGATGGCATTTTTGCAACAATGGAAGCATTATGTATGTTCTAAAGCATGCAGAGAATCTGTACAATATATAGTGCATGCATGCATACCAAATAAGTGACCTAGCAAGTGGTCTCAGGTTTCTCAATTTAAATAAAAAAAAAAAAAAAAAAAAAAAAAACATGTAATAATTTCCTGTTCTAAATCACATAGTTATCATCGAGACAATTACCGGCTGCTAATTTGCTAACTGCCTAATGATTGGTAATACAGGAGACTGTATAATTTGTTTTACAATGGGTTCAGGTAATGACCCCTGGTCTTTCCTTTACTCAGACATTTTAGGCAATTGCATAATTCATTGTGGTTGCCATATTTTAGCATCTGATTCCATGTATGCAAATATTTAATAAGCTTCAAAACTAACAAAGCCAGTCTGTTTGCAAGGGTAAAATTCAACAAAAGCAAAACATGTTACTTTACGACTTGTGGAAAGAGCAGAAAATGCTTACTGATCTCTGTACCTAGGATTTATTGCCTTTACATTTAGATTTTATTTAAGTTTTTGGGTCATCAGGTTTACAATCAAGTTGATTCTTATCAGGTTGAAACAGAGTATCCAAATGCTATTATTTCCTACTAGCTGGTTTCTAACAAGGCACTCATAGTTTGTGCAACACAGTGCGTAACCCAGTCCTCAAATGATCTTACACACACACACACACACACATATATACTCTACAGTATATGATTACAGATTAGTTGAGTTAGACTTTGAAATCTTACCTTAAATTTCTGAAGAGACACGAAACCCTATTATGAATAAATATGGTATTAATTATAGAATGTTATGCCAACTCTGTGGAAGATAACGCTATATTTATTTATTTTTTACTATATTATGAAGACCTTGTTACCTGCCTAGTTGTGAAAAACTTGATCCTTTAAAAATGCCCAGTCATGGTGTTTGGTCAGAACGAGGCAAAGATGTTAATGTGGCTTAGAGTGGTGCTGACTGGTGCTAGCGCTGTAAGGTAGAGGTATGCATGTCTTGGAATATACATCTACAGTATGTACAGTAAACTACACTAAAAAAAAAAAAAAAACCTTGTTCATCAAAATCTTAAGTGGCTAATGCGATAGTGCACAAGATGGTGGCGTTGACTATTTTTCAAAATGGAAAGCTAGCTAGGTGACAAGCAATCGCCATCATGTGTTGATGGTGTTCTTAACGTTTCCTTTGCTCGTCATTCTGTCTAAATATGGATAGTCAGTTAATTCTTCTAGTATTTGTTCTAATCTAGTAAGCAGCAGCAATTGTTAATGACCGGTAATGCAACAATTCCAGGTGCTTCTCACAGCCACTACAAATGTAGCACAACCTTGGTACCATGGAGATGCTGCTATCACAAAGATGAAACGCTGGATCTAGCTTCAAGTGCAAGTTGGTGTTTTGTGTGTGAAAAATGAGATACAATTTAGACACAAATACATTATTATTGTGTTGATCATTTAATTATTGTTAAATATAAAAAAAATGCTTAGTTAGCCTCATCTTAACCACAAATCACCAGTTTGCATGGTGTGGCTTGACTCAGTGAGCAAGTGCAGTGAGTAAAACACAGTCCAGTGTTATTGGATTTATTGAAAGAGTAATTATTTAGGATACTGTACATATATGCTTTCATATAGTCACTCAGAAACTATTTTTATGAATTCTTTCAGCAAGTACACTAGACAAGAAACAGTACATTCTATTGTGCAAAAATGTCCTGTGTAACTTTATTCAGAGAATATATTATTAATTATCTGAAGACAGACAAATGACAGTAATTAAATGGATTCTAACCCTAGCAGTGACCTCAGTTTAATCAACCCAACTCACGCCTGTCATGTAGATGACCAGATTATCTTAACATTGTTTTAAAATTGATTGTTAGAAGTTGTAATTTAACTCAATGAACTCAACAGCCCAATGGATAACAAGCCTGGATAACCTTGGAAATGGGAACATGCAGTAGTGGATCGTCACAGTACTTTGCAGCAAGCTGCTCTATAGAAGAAGTATGGCTTAATGGCTAGACCTAAAAAGGGGTATTAACTGATGTATATGATTTATTATGTTATATTTAAACTAGGTCATAATCTGTTTGGTCAGGGAGTTATTGTCTGACAATTGGACAAGGCAACTGACACCTCCACTGCAAATGGGCTATACTGACTACATAGGCAGAGATGGCAAAGGCAATGGGTTGCTAATGAACATGTGTCATGTACTGTGGGCTCTCCCTCCTCCTGAAGTATCAGACAAGTTTACGCAGATTATTTTGCATAGCTTTCTCTTCATAAAGTAGACCCATGCAATGGCCTTTTTGATTCTCATCTCTATGATTAATCTTTCTTTTTCTTTTTAAACTTCAGAGCTTGTGTGTCTGGTGGTATGAAAATGATACTCTGTGGGCATAAACTAGCATCTGGTGCACTTACTTAATATTGGAACTTTTTTTTTATTGGAAAGACTTTCTGCTATTTACTAATACGTGTCTAAATGTATGTATTAACACCAATCTACAGATCTGTCTTCTTTATATTTCAATTACTATTAAGACCAAGCATTCTTTTGGATTTTGTCATTTAGTTCTCACTTTTTTATACAAAACATTAAGAATTATGTAAAATATATTGTATAGAGTATTGGTAAAATTAATAGCATTGTTTTACATGTTCTCAGTATGGCTAGAGTTTAAAAAAAACAACAACAAAAAAACTGCTGATCACAAGTCATGAATATTTATCCACCCTTTGAAACAAATCTCTCCAAGGGCAATTTTAGGACCTCCTATGGTAAATATTTGTAAACTTTTTAATAGGAAAAAAAGACACACAACCTTTCCCTTTTCATACCACTTTTGATTTTACACACTTTGAAAGTCACACATTAAATAGGTGTAATTGTATTCTATAGTTCTGTTTTTATATAACAATAATAAACACAACTATTTACAACAAATTATAAACACTGTTCGGTTTGCTCTTTTAAATATTTTCTGATCAAATACATTTTCATTTAGACAGATGAAGAAACCGAATCCAATCTTGAGTGTTATTGCATACGACGATGTTGTTTTGTCCTGAACCAAGATCCAACTCTCCAAAATACTTGGATTTCATTCAACCACCAGACTTGACAACAGGCTAATTCTTGAATCCCCCCGCCCTATTTTATCCATGAAAAAGTTGTACGCCTAATCTCATTGCTCTGTAGAAATTAATCCCAAAAAGAGTTTCTTTAACCGCATGAGCTTTGGCAAAGTGCAAAAGATTGTTGTTGTGTTTGGATGGTAGTAAAAGTTTTTTACAAACCGCAGAGCCATTGAAACCACCAGATTACAAGGTACAGCAAATTGCGGACACTCACAAATCAGCCAGACTACCTTTTTTATTTTATCATTGTTCCAAAAGCTGAAACACTAGTCTTGGGATTGTCACATGACCACACAGAGCAAGTGCTTGCTCACCTTTTTTGTGCCTCTCAGACCTTGGCTAATTTTGTAAAGTATCAGTATTTTCCCTCTCAAGGACCACAAATCTATTATACATTGCGCAGACAGTAACATGTTCTCCTTGCTGTGATGCAGATTACCAACCACAGTTGAGTGCAACTCTTGCTGAGCTCTTTATGTCTCGTAATTTGTTTTACCTTTGAAGATGTATCCCAGGGTAACTCCAACACAGTTGTCATTACCAGGTTGAATACAAGAGGTCTTATTTCTCTGTGACAACAGGACAAAATAACAACCAATATATACTTGCGTAACTGAGATTAGTATAAAGACCACTGTGTGAACACACCACCTGTCAGCAATTATACTTATGGTGTAGGCCAAAGTAAAACAGAACAACAGTCTGGGATAGGTGAAGTTTACCTATTGCATGTATAATGAAGTTTCAACAGTTGACAGCCAGTCGAGATACAGTCCATGTATAAAACTTATTTTGCTGCACAAAGAGCCTGTTGTAATGGTGAAATGGTTTCGGAGAACAAACATGTGGTACTTGTGGTGAAAATGTAATGCAGTTTTGCAGAAAATGTCATAAAAACCACATCAGCAGATGTTTTGCAAATAAGCTGCTTTTAACCTCTAGCATGGAAAAGGGGGTAAATTGCAGGTTTCTTGTTTTGTAGATATGTAAATTTTTCTTGTGTACGTTGCTTTGTTGTAATAGGATTAGAGGCAACCATGGAAAATTTATCAGATTATAATTCATTAATTCTAATATATATAGACAGGAATTAGTTTACTAAAATTGCAATCTCAAAGGATTTTCTGTTGAAATAGTTCAGGTCAGGTTAAAGCAGTGCAGGAATAATTCTCTGGTAATTCATTAATTAATTCAAAACTTTTGGGTGTCCAGAAAGAGGAAATAACTATGTAGACAGTTCAGTTTTGGCAATAAACTGAACCGTGATGCTAAAATTACCAATAATTAAAAAAATAACTGTTTCCAATCTTCAAATTAAAATTAATAGTACCGGTATGTCAGGATAGGTGTAAGAAAACTCAATATGGGTAAGCACTTTGACATCCTCAGACCCCAATTTAGCATCACAAGCTTAAATCTAAACAAATGAGTACATGCAAGAAACCCTGCCAGTCACATCCAGCTGTCATATCATTATTGAGGCTAATTGGTGCAGTGGGGGTAACCATTAGCCTTTCACCTCTGTAAGCCTGGGTTCAGTCACAAGTGAAATTATTGTGGTGATCTCATCTTAATCCTCAGTAGACATATAAAAACCAGACACACTTTGGAATAATTTGGTACAATTGGAAGTCTGTTCTTGGAACTAAAGTAGGGGGATGATCCTTCGTATCAGGATTGAGGGGCATTGAAAAGTACAAGTAGTACCACTCTATGGTAAAAGGAGAAGTTTTAACCCTTAGCGGTCCATTTATTCAGCGCCTGTCAGGAGCGTCAGGTCCAATTTATTTTCACATGCGCTGTTTATTTTATATATGCTTGTTTAAAAGTTGTTGTTTTCACAGTAAAACAGGTTTAAAAGGCACTGCATATCAACAGGACACTCTGCATTTCCAGCCAAGCCCCACCCTTATTCGCTGTATTTATCACATACCTCTTCATAGTCGTGCATACTGATAAATCCTCTCCTGATCACTCGTTTTATCACCAAACTCCTCAATAATGCGACCCAAGTCATTATTTTATTACTATAATGTCTCAAAAAGCGTTGCAAATGTCTGTGATAGTCTTTGTTTATTTCTGTGTTATCTCTGTGGTGCAGGGTCTATGTTTATTGCTCAGACCCGTCCCTTCTTTTTCAGCCTAGAGACCTGTGCTAAATGTCTTTTTGATGATGTCGGACAGGGTCCAACATCGGACTAGAAAGTTACTTTTTCAAAAGTCTACTGATAAAATTAGTTGGCTTTTTTGTTTATTTGTTTGTTTGTTTGTTTTTTAACAACTACAATTATAGGATGATAAATTCTTAAAAAACTATATATATATATAGTATATATATATATATATATATATATATATTATATATATATAATATATTTCGTCGTATTATTTTAATGCAGCTTGAAACTTTGAAAAGTCATTATTGTGGAAATCTTTCTATACCAGAAATCTGTAGACTGTGGGGCCTTCCCTTAGATGTTTCAATTTTAACAATTGTATACTGAATGCACCAAATTAAATCTTACATTTCTTTGTAGAGGTTGCAACTATGTTGCAGAACCAAAAATTAGCAAATGGCCAACCCCCCCCCCCCCCCCCACCGCCTTTTCTGTGTGTCTGTGCTGCGGAGCAGGTTGTTGCTCCTTTAAGATTTGCAGGGCATCCTAGATTACCCTTCATATACAGTACCACTAGTTTGCATGAAATGAAATCAATGTAACTTCTCAACAAAGCACACATGTCTTCTTTAGCTCACTTAAAACTAGTTAAAAATTACATATGGTATATCTATGTATAAGTTACAAAAAAAAACCCCAAAAAACATCATGTTGAATCTAACAAAATATTTATTACACCAGCAAAAAAGCTTTTGAGATGGAGATTGATGATCTTAACAATCCAGTCTAGTGGGTAAGGATAGAAAGCTGGATTTCAATGCAGTATTAAAACTGCAATATACCACAATCATGTTCTATTTCATACTGAAATAGAATTGGTATCTTTTTACAACATTCTTCTATAGTTCTGTTTTCTCAGATTTAGCTGTTGAAACATGCATGTCACAGTTCCACAGTGTTCTTAATACACATGCTCTACTAGACATACACTGCTCCTGATAGACATGCATAGTTCTACAAACTCTATTACAAATCAGAATACATTTAAAATAATTATTTGCAAATGAGTAAATTTGAAGATTGTGCCATGCGGACTCCAGCAAGGTCTGAAACACTATATGCATCAGGTGCATGACCTGGGTTTCCCTGATTGGGCTGCTGGTTATACATTTTGATGAATCAGTGAAGATTATATACTTACTGTACAGGTGTACCCATGAACTCACAAGCTCCCCAGAGCAAACAACCACATCGCTTATCCTTCTCTGGTAATTTTGTTTTCTCATATGCTGCACCCATAACCTGGAACTAATTATTCTAAGACATATGGGAGTTATCATGTTTCTCCACAGAAAAAAAGGTCTGTGGTAGTATCCCCCAGTGATCTTGTGTTTTTGATCCATTTTGAGTCTCAAACTCTATTTGGCACTGCACTTACACTTTGCTATTGATTTCTTGATACCTTTTGCTTTGTTCTTAGTCAAGAACCCACTATTTGCACTTTCACTTTGTAAACATATACAGTAACCTCATCAGTTCACAGTACAGTGTTTCATCTAGTTCATTATTACAATTAGGTGGGAGTTTTTTTTTTTTATCACAACAAAAACTGTAGCTGTATTGGGTATGTTTTAATTTTCAATTCATATTTATGTAAAGCTTTATTAAGCTCAACATCCTATCCACCAAATCAAACCAGTCATCCCCTATGTCATGAAATATAAGGTTTATCCTGCAGAAGGTTTGATTCATGAGCTACAGTATATAGCTACATTTATATGTGCTTAATAGTAGACTTTTTAAATACAAAACATTCCACGTCTTGCTATACATAACCATTGTAATCTGCACAGTTTATTACCTGCAGGTAGCAGATTCTAAAATTGTGCTTTTCGCATAATTCGCAAAGTAGGTTATGGAGGTCATTGTCACACAGGTCAGCTACAAGGATTGTGATGAACCTTTGACTTTTGACTTCCAGATCACGATCACAGAATACCAAGCCAATTCTCCGTTTTCAACATTGTCACGGCAGTAGTAACAACTGATGATCAGACTTGGATAACATTTTGTAGAATTGACCAATTAGGTATGAACTGAATGTTAAACCTGGGAAAAGTTTGTTGTTTACATTTGTTTAACTACAATATTGCAAATAGCTTTTATCTGTGAATTGGCTGTTTTGCCTGAATTCCTATTAGTATTATTCAAACGTCCTCCTACAGTGCTTTTGGTTTATTTATTTATTTATTTAGGTCCTGCAGTTAATAATCTTATGTGTGTGTGTGTTTGGAAAAGTGTTTACCAGCGTTGCCAAACAAAACGAAAATACACAGTATTTATTGAAAAAATACTTTTTCTTTTTTTTTTCGAAAATATGACATGTCTTGAATTTCTGGCAGACGTGATAGGGGCATCGGAATCAGGTTTTGCAAGCTGCGTGTGACTGGCAGCTGCAGACTCGGGTTTGGGTAGTAGGCTGTTGGTGGATTCCGTTTTTCTTTTTGCAACAGCTACCAATGGCAACCAGGGAACATTAATAATGCTGATGAAGTCATCAATAAGAGGCGGATTTCCATTCTTGAACGACTATATGCCCATTCATTCTCAGATTTTATGAATATCAATGTGGACGATTTCTGTTAGTTTTAAACAAAATGTGTTTCATTAAGGCAGTCGGAAAATACTTTTATGAATTGGGGCCTATGCCACTGTTTCACAATTGACCAATCACCGTCCATGGGGGGAGGCTTAGGTCTGCCAGGGTGTCCTGGGCTCACCGCGCACCAGCGACCCCTGTACACTGGCCGGGCGCCTGCAGGCCTGCATGTAAGTTGCCCAGAGTTGAGTGGTTCTCTGGTGCTGTAACTCTGCAGTGACTGCAAAAGAAGCGGACGGCTGACGGCACACATTACAGAGGACACAGGTGTCTGTCTTCATCCCTCCGAGTCAGCACGGGGGTGGCAGCGGGGAGCCGTGTTGAAATAAACAAAAATTTGGGAGAAAATAAGAAAAATAATTGCCGATTCCAATTTTAAAATAAATAAATAAATGAAAATAATCCCTCATTGGACATCTCAAGTGGGTTATTTCCATTTATCTTCAACCACTCAAAGGTTATCACTTAAGTAGACAATTAACATCCTTATGACAGACTACATCTTTTAACAATGCATAATTTATGTGAATAAATATTACATTTTTATGAAGCTGGCTACTGTCCAAGTTGTAGTTAAAAACAAATATTAAACTGTTTTAGGTAAGCGTTGTTCAGATGAATAAAGCAGCACTCATCATAGTAAATAAAGCAAGTCAGAAACTTTATCAGCCTTTGACTTACTAAACATTATGGCCTACTTCCTATATGTAGAGAGCTGTTCAACATTATACAGCATAACAGCCAGATTATTATTAAGATTATTATTAAGCAGTGCAAGTAGTAAGTGTGCATTAACGTATACTAAGAGAAAAATCATTAAAAGAATTTGACAATAATTTGACAAATGTCACAGCTTTAGACAGAGCTAGCCAAAATCTTTAGTCAATGATTTGCACCTTGCTAGCAAGTATGCACATACAACTCGAAATAATTAATATAATTCATGATTCATTCATAAAATTTAAAAGTCAGATTAGCCAGTCACAACTTCTTCTGATTGAGTATCTGGACTACTCAAATGACTCACCCACACAGAAGAAAAGGTTTGTGTCATGTGGGAAGTTTAACTGCAGAAACTGGTCGCAAACAGCAGGGGGAGAGGGGCTTGTTCAGCACCAATTTTTAAACCGATTTACACCCCTGTCAAGTCAGTCATAAACCTAAATTCTGCTAGGATCTGTGACAGACTCATGCAGTCATGCAGAAAGAATTCTTCTTTACAGATTTAAAAAAAAGAAAGAAAGATGGATGATAAGTTACTAATAAGGTGTGTTTTTTATGTTGCGGGGCTACTTTATGTATGTTTTGAAAGTCACACAGCAAAACTGTCTGAGTGTGTGATTAGTTTTTCTAGTATATAGTAACTGAAAAAATGAACCATACTTTTTGAGTCTCAGAAAAAGCGTAGCTAAATTATATACCAGGCTGGAATGGTGATTTAGATTTTCTTTTTTTTTAAAGGTACCTGCACAATAGGATGTCCGCCAGCAGATGCCTTCACCGCTCCTCGGCTTCCTTCTGTCTCATAATGAGCGCGGTGATGGGATTTGGGCTGCACATCAACCTGAAGTTCATAAGGTCCCGAGCAAGACGGTAGCTGCCAGTCAAGTGCAGGCAAAGAAGGACTGTAATGGAAGGGAGTGCCAATTAAACATTCATGAGAAGTAGATTAGCATACACCACAATTGAGAATGGCACTATTACTTTCAAGACCATGAATCGCTGCTCATCCTTCACCATCTAACATTTGCAATATCATCAATAATGATTGTACCATGACATAAGTAATTTAAAAGCCCTTGTTATAAGCAGTGGCTGTGTTATGAAGATTAATGGCCAAAGGAATTAGCAGCACAAGGGTCGAGATGTTGCTTGAAATACAAAAATGATACAGCCCATATTGTCTTCATGCTATGGACAGTTACAACTGCTTACCAAGAAAGTTAGTGAACAAAGTATCAATATTACAAATAAATGTTCACATTTATATATTGCCCAGCAAACAAGGGATGTGGCATATAGTATGTAGGCAAGGTGACATAATATTTAATGCATACATACAGTTGTAGTCGAAAGTTTACATACCCTAATGAAAATTTATAATTTCTTGAAATTTCTTGAAAACAAAGAATTTTAGAAAAAATATTTTGTAGCAAAAGTTTTGCTTTTCTGGATGAGGAAAAAAAATTACAAGAAACAGATGTCTACAGTTATTTATTTCAGCATTATTATTTAAAAAATTTAAAAAATTTAAAAATATTCATACCCTGACAAGGAAAATGAAATGAATAGCTAGTTGAGGCACCTTTAGCAATAATAATCAATCTTTTAAATGATTAGGATATTTGTCAATGAGCTTTTTGCATGATTCTTTAGTGATTTTTAACCATTCTTCAATGCAAAATTGTTCCAGTTCATTCAAATTCCGAGGACTTCTCTTGTGCACAACCTTCTTCAACTCATATCAAAGATTCTCCGTCGAATTTAGATTGGGATTTTGACTTGTGCTTTGGGTTGTTGTCGTGTTGGAACGTCCAGTTGCACTTTAAACCAAGTTTTGTAGCAGAGGGTTTAAGATGATTGGCCAGTATCTTTTGGTATGCTATCGAATCCATTTTACTATATATTGGAACTAAATTTCCTGTGCCATTAGAGGAAAAACAGTCCCATTGAAGGATATTACCACGTCCATGCTTGACAGTATCTATGATGTTCTTTTCTTTTTACGCCTCACCAGACTTTCTCCAAACATAACAAGTATCAGTGTGACCAAATAGCTTGGTTTTTGTTTCATCACTCTACAAAGTCTTTGACCAGAACTGATATCCATCATTCAAATGCCATTTTGCAAACTTTAAGCAATTGTCCATGTGATATTTTCCTAAGACTTGAGACCATTGAGACCTTCACCATGCAATACCTGACCTATGCTTGTAATGGAAACCCCAGTCCCATTTGCAGCAAATTCACTTTGAATATCTTTGTCAGTCAATCTCAGATTGTTATTAACCTTCCTCACAATTCTTCTACTTGTTCTTGGTGAAAGAACTTTCTTTCTCCAGGCCGAGGGAGCATTGTGACAGTACCATGAGTTTTGTACTTCTTGATAATAGAAACAATAGTTGAAATTGGGATACTCAAATGCTTGGAAATTTTCTTGTATCCTTCTCTAGCTTTATGACAAGAAACCATTTTTTGCCTGAGGTCCAGATAGCACTTTACTTTTTCCCATATTGACTTATTGGTAATGACAGCAATCATCCTATACCTAATCCTTTTATAATCTCTAAGAATGTTCACCTATTTTCCAGCATTTTCTTGAATTAGGTTCTGCGTTATCATATTGAAATTTCTAGCACCTTGTAGACAATACTATCAAAGTATCAAAGGGTATGAATACTTTTGGATTAGAATTTTTGGAGTTTTTGCAAATAAAATTTGCTGAAAAAAATCATTGTAGACATCTATTTCGTGTAACTTTATTTTCCTCATCCACAAAAGCAAAAGTTTTGCTACAAAAGATTTTTCCTAAAATTCTTTACCTTCAAGAAATTTCTAGAAATTATAGATTTCCATTGAAGTATGTACACTTTTGACTACAACCGTGTGTATAAATAACATCTATACAGTGAATATTAACATAGTGCTAGTTGTTATTGCGAGAAAAAAAGATGAAAATTAAATGAAAATACAATTATTTGCAGCGTTGAGCACAAAGTGAAGGACTAGTCTTGAAAAGGGCAAGTTATCCAGTATGAACTAAAAAGAATAAGATTTTTTATTTGACTTTTTTTAAGTGTATTTTATTAAATGAGCCGAACATTCCAGCTACCTGACCTCACACAACAGTGAATGACTCTTAGCTCTGTTGTGTGATAGAGTCTGTGTCACACTGGTCCCTCCTTCCTGGCTCTCTATCGCTAGTCTTGAAATTGCCTTATTGGAGCCAGGAGCTGATTCAATGCATTTTTGTACATATCTTTTTTTTTTTTTTTTAAATCTCCCAATAACGAGTACTTACAACATTACAATTTGGCCGTACTCGTTATGAATACTTGTTTCTACACCAACGGGCACACCACTAGTCAATCCCAAGCAAACACTTAAGCCTGGAAAATATCTAAATATACACATTACATTATGTACCACTAGACCCCCAGCATGTATTGTTCTTCCAACCTAACACTTCCAGTTTGCATTCCTTTCAATCACAATATCCATAGTATGACATCACATTAACAGCAATAACATGTTAGCTTTGAAGCACAATGCATTACAATTATTCCACTAACTGTTTGCCTCTGTTTGGCTGTCAAGTTCATTTCCTATTTAAGATTATCTCCATCAAACACTTTATTTCCTGAAGGAAAATGTGCCAGTGGAAAAAAAAAAAAAAAAAGCTACTGTGTAAATATGAAAGCATTTGATAAATCAAGTTCTTGAAAAAAATAACTATCAAGGAAGCTCATAGAAACTGAAATTGATTTAGTGGTGTGCAGGTCTTTGAAGATCAAGTCCATTTTATGTTACAGAAATAAATAAGATGAACATTATATTTAGGAAAAATGGCTATGAGAAAAGGGTGATCTAGGTCACATTATTCAATACTCCGTGCCAAAAACCGTAGTGCAAATCTGGATCGCAAACCCCCCAGCACAATTAGTAATTTAGTTTATGCTAGAGTTAATCTCTGTAATTCAAATAGACTGAAAAAAAAGGTGTTTTTAAAAATGCTGATAAGCCAGCCAGACACATCTATAACCACCAGGATAAAATATTTATTTGGTGATTTTTTATTTTAGTTCTTTCTATTTCCAACCTGTATAAAAATGACAAACTGCTACACTATTTTGTATGTTTGCCATTTATAAATGAATAAACTTTCCTTCAATATTACAGTTTAAATAAACCACAGCACTCTGTTATCATACATGTTTTTTCATCATTTTAAAACCTGCCTCTGGCATCCTCTGCATGGGAGCATTCATTAGATTACAAGTAATTCCTCCATCAGAGCAACTGGGCCCAAAGAGATTCTCTCAGTCTGTATTCCAAATTCATACAGTACTATCAGAGTCCCAGTTCAAATCATGCTGACATCACTCTTCTGCTGATGGAAAAGAATAGGGGCGATTTAAAATTGCTTTTACCTCATGACAGGTGGAAACAAGGCCATAAATAACCCAGTAGTCCAGTAAGGTGCTCATAACCAACTGGCTCAAGAGGCAACTCAATATGCACTTGCAGCTGACTGTTTAAAGGTCTTCAGTAGTAAGAAAAAATAATACATACATGGCAGTTGTGTCTTTGAGATACCAGTATGTAATAAATGTAGTTACCATAAAAAATGTGAAAAGGCGTGGCTACACTTTAGAATAAGAGTTTGCTAGTGATTAATTAAAATGTGTGGTTTGATATGAAAGTGACAAATGTACTGGTAACCTTGAATTATTATTATTATTTATTTTATTTTTTTATGAGTTACTAACAAAATGTACTTCTGCCACAATTTACTTGGCCGTAGTTGAGATTAAATATGCCAGATATTGCTGTTCAAAATTAAATTTGATGTGATTTCATATACAGTATATAAATAAATGAACTTATCTGAAATTCAGGATAGTATATTAAATAATATATCTATTAGATTTGAAAATACTCCATCAAGATAAAATCAGATACATGCTGGGAAAGACTTAAGACTTAAAAGGATTCAAAATCCAACTTCAAAAGAAATTATAATATTTCCATGTTTTCTCATTATCATCACCAATGCGCTTGAGAAAACGTAAAGGAAACAAGGTGTTGATTGTGCACAGAGAAAATGAGGAAATGAGATTTCCAAATAAAATGTGTAGCACACTGTATACAAAGCAGCACCTGCAGCAAACAAGAGTTGTATATGCTGGGTGTTCTCAGCAAGGTGAATTGGTTTTGTCACACAATAACCTTTTTAGATCAGTCTACTTCAAATCATCACAGATCTGAACCTAAATATACTGGTGGCTCAAACTCAGTTATATGTCATAACATCTTATTTCCAAACCAAACAGGAGTGGTCCTCTGAGACAGGCACAATTTTTTTTTTTTAAACCCAGCCTGAAGACCAAACCCATTACCTTTTAGTCCTCTACTAACCTCTCAGTAACCATTGGATTAATCCATGCTAGATAAGGCTAGACTGCTGGTATACTGGTCTGTCAAGTGCTTTTTCTGGATGTTTCTGGCAAGATGATATTGTCTGATTGGCTTCTGTAATGTGCTAACACAGCGTGAAATGAAAGAAAAGGCATCTTACCTTATGTAGGACTTTGGTTTGGACCAGGAGTAGGGGTTCTGTGGCACTGATAAAAATTCCCCACAGAAGTTTTCTTTTTTGAAGGGCATCTGTCGGTTGGAAAAGTCTTCAGAGGACAGGGCTACTGTGCTATGCTCCTCTTCGTCTGGTTCCACTTTAAGGCTCATGTGGTCGACATTGGTCTTCCTGGACTTAACAGGGATGCCGTCGTTCATGTCCATGTTGTCGGTGGTCAGAGCATTAATGGCCGCCACAATGGCGGAGTTGGTGTACTGGTTGGTGTTGTTCAGCCAGGTCTCGTCGGTCACACTGAGCTGAGGTGAGGTTTGGGGTGATGGGGTCGGGGAATGGTGTGGGGAGTAGGAGGGGTGTCTGTAGGGGACGCCGTTAAAGCTGTACTTCCTCTTCCCTCCACATGGAGAGGTCGGCCGGGAGTTGCGTGTGCCAAGCCAGTTCTCGTCTGTGACGCTGGTCCTGGGGGATGTGGAGGGGGAGTGCTTTGGAGAGGTGAGCAGTGTGCAGGCTGCCAGCCTGCGGTGGTAGACTTCCTCTGGAGCAGTTCCCTTGGGGGAAACGCAAGGTGACTGCCAGGGAGAGTTCTGTGGGGAGTTATCATAATTGTATGAGTAGCCTGACTCATAGGAAGAGGCTTCTGAATTGCAGCTTCTGGGAGACAAACTGCTGGCTGGGCTAAGGCAGCTGGGATCTCTGTAGTTGTCTGCAGTGGGCAAGGTCAGGGTGACAATTGAGTTTGGTCTCTTAGCACTGGGGATGCTTTCTTCAATCCGTTCTTCTTGGGGGTACTGGCTGTTGCCATGGTGCATCCCGATGTAAGGAGTGATTTCAATCCTGGGGCTTTCCAAGGTAGGGGCTCCATTTGGCTTGAAGTTAGGAGACAGATAGTAGCCCGAGGCACCATTGTCCATATACCCGGCTTGATGGTTGGAAGACATAACTTGGCTGGAATGGATGCTGTGGTATGTTGACAAGCAGGGGTTTCCCATGTTGAGGGGCAGGGAGATGCTAACATTAGGTGTTGCATAGTTGAAGGCTTCTGCAAGCAAAAGAGATCAACATGTTTAAATACAGCCATATTTCATCATAATGGGCTATGATTTCTGAATGGCTAACGGCACACAAAAAATAAATCATATTCAGATCAGTCATATGATGCTTAAGGCCAAGTAAACAACTGGTGCTATCCCAGTACATTGATATCACAATTTCCATTAAAAAAAAAAAAAAAGTTCCTTGCTATACATATGTACATGTATCTTATAACAATATAATAATGTCAAAATTCTATGGGGATTTCAATCAATTATGTTAGTTCATTTATTGCTTCCAATATATTATTATTAATAAGGGTTTTGACTTTTATAGTAAATCTACACCTGACCAACACGGTTTGAAATATCTTTTAGAATCTGTTTCTACATAATAAGCAGCCATTGTTTATTTTTGTGCCTGCGACCTGTCAGTGATACAATATTTATTTTTTACAGTAAACTATTGTGTAAGTATGTAGTTGTACTTCCTTATTAATGTATTGTTTTTAAATATAAGATGTTGAAGACAACAACAACAACAAAAACAGCAGCAGCATATACATTATTTAAACTGATCATGCTCCTCTACCCTGGATGCACCAATACAGAGAGAAAATTGCGTAAATTGAGTGGTTTTTAAGCTTACAGGTTTTTTACTTTTCAATTTAACACAGGGCAGGAAAAAAACATGGTAATGCAAACGGTCTGTCTTGTGTATACTCTTTGTTCTCCAAGGTCACTTGGCTTATACAAAATTAGTCATGCAACCGCACTATGTAGCAAAGCACTCAAACTGAAGTACCTGTGAATGGGATGTTTATTTCTTTTTAAACTTCATGACAGTTCATTGGATAGAAAGAGAGGGTTACTTGAATCTACTGGCAAAGCATCATAGAAGTGCATCTAGTCTGCTGTACCACCTGTGTGCTAAACTTACTTTCACTTCTCAAAATACACTAATACTTTTTCTGCTACAGACAGCAACAGTGCAACAACAAATGAAACCCATCAGTTTCGACAGAGTACTCTTTTAGAAATTCAGGATCGCTGCAAACCCATGAATTAAGCGAAGTACGATAAGTATAACAGTGCTACTGGATAGCTACCGACTGCAGACTCGTTACCATTGTAGATTTGTTTTATTTCAATAACCACATTTATTTTTAAATGATATTTAAAAGATTACATTGTGCTAGCATTCCTGATATGAATCAGGAGCAAGTTCCAAAGATGAGGGACATTATTACTAAATTCCCAGGCTCCGACCGAGTTCAAACTAATTTTAGGGACTGTCAGAAGATTAGCATTTTCCAATCTCGGGGAACTACTAGGGACATATGGGGTCAGCAGATCTTGAAGATAAGAAGGTCCAAGACCATTTAAGGCCTTATAGGTAATAAGAAATTTAAAAATAATAATAATAATAATAATAATAATAATAATAATAATAATAATAATAATAATAACATCAGCAATAAAACAAATGAATTAGATGGATACAGTAATTGTATCAATTAAATATGCGATTAAAACCAAGATTAACTAAGATTACAATTTTTAATCACAAGATTAATCATGATTCATTTTCATCGCTTTACAGCACCCTTATATATATATATATATATATATATATATATATATATATATATATATATATATATATATATATATATATATATATATATAGTGACAGGGGCAGGGTCTGTATATGGAACAATAGTTAGTAAACTGTTGTTTGAAAACAGACCACAAAAATATTCTAGAATGGCAACTACAAAGGTTGTTATATAGTTGTCTACAGTAAAAACCAATATCATGCACCAGCCATATGCAAAGTACAGTATACCAAAGTCCATCTCGCATAACCCTTTATGTAGCAGGATATGTTACTAGTCTCCTTTACAATGCTTAGATAGTTCACATGCTACCATTTCCCCACCAGTCCAACATAATCAGCCACCAAGCAGTTTGTATCAATTTTTAAATTAGATTAGAATTAATAACATGTAAGAAATGTGCTTGTAGTATATATACAACATATAAAATACAGACCAACACATTACAAAGTAAAATAACTTTACAGTACTGTTTATTTAACTTATTTATTCTAAAACTAAAATGAATATTTTTAGTTTTCTTTGAAAAATACGTTTTAGACCACAGAAAGTTCTAAATATCGTTACTGCTTTGTAGAAATCACTATTTTAATTTAGAATTGTATAAACATGGTTCCAACTTCCCATCTCGATGACACAGTATTACAAACCTTTATTACTGGTGGAGTCTTCTCCTTGGTTGTATTCAAATAGAAAATCAAAATCAAATTCTTGCTCTTCTGTTAAGGAGCTCATGTTTCAGTCTTTGTAGAACGTTTCAACACACTGTGCAAACCTGTCATGCCAGAAATGGGTAAATCCTCCTGTTAAACCTTTCGTACAACATGGATCAGATTCAAACAGAGGCAGACACAGCTCAGGCACAACAACGTGGCAGAGGAAGCACAATGGCTGTTGGTAATTTGGTTAATTAAAATGTATTTGTGCGATGCAGGCTCTCGCTCTCTCTAGGTGGGTGTGTGTGTCTCAACCCACACTCACTCTTGTGACTCTCATTCACACCACTATCTGCCACCATCTCTAAAACTGTAAAAGTTCACATTTCCTTGTTTGCAAAAAGAAACGAAAAAACGACTAGCAAGCTGCTTGCTATTGTCAGCTGTCAACTTTCTTCTTTGAAATTAGGCGCTCTAAGAAAAATGGCATAAGTTCAAGTCCTATTTTTGTTCACCATTTTCCCTCACTTTCATGCTTGTTAACCACAAAGCACATTGTATGCTTACAAGTTTTTTTTATAGATACTCAAACTATGCCCCTATAATGGATATCACGGCCGCGATCCCCCCCCCCCCCCCAACGACCCCACCCGGGGACGGGACGTGGTGGTTTACCAAATGTCCCTTTAGCCCACCCAAGTTCAATCTCCTTAGCAATTTTTGTTATTTTACTTATTAATATTATAATAATAATAATAATAATAATAATAATAATAATAATAATAATAATAATTTGGGTGGGCCAACAGTGTATATTATCTTCTTTGTTTCATTTTCTAATTTTACCTGATACATTTTTCAACCTGTCACCAGTATTTACAAATACTTCTTCTGATTGACACGCCTGAATGTAGATACTCGCAAATCACACCAAATTCATCCAAAAATACCCAAGTACTCTGTTTCAATATGTCAAACTAAAAGGCTCTCATCTGGTTTAAGAAGCTGTTACAATGAAAGAGAGAGAGAGAGAGAGAGAGAGAGAGAGAGAGAGAGAGAGAGAGAGAGAGAGAGAGAGAGAGTACTGTAGTTCAGGAAAGTTAACGAAGAGTGAAGAAAAAGGATAGTAAATTAGATCTGTACAACAGTTGAAATGATCTCTAATTCCTGCTAAGGAAATACATATTTTTTGCCACCCATTCATTTTGTTTAGTTCTATCAATGCTGACAACGGGTCCCCATCTTACCGTAGTTCTGCATCACAATTCTTATTAGAGAAAAAGAGCCTCTGACTCACACTAGCACTGATAATGCAGACCTGTCAACTCTACCGTATTCACCAGGAGTATCCCATATCTCCTGGGATAGATTTTCTTCCATATTTTACTCAAAACTGTACTGTTAAACCCCCTTATGTCAGAAAAAGTCATGGCCGGTGTGTGGCCTGACTGTACTTAGGAGGTTTTAGGACCCAGGGGAGCCCTGTGGCAGGCATGCATTCAGTGCATGAGGCAAGATCACATGATTAGCCACGTACCTGTGCCGCCACTGCAGCCACTCTACAGGGGAAACAATAAAAATGTTTCACAGATTGCACCCCATCCCCTCCCGACTGTGTATTTTCAAAAGTTGACAGGTATGACAAAGAAAGTCGGTCGCAAAAAGAAACTGAGGAAAATAAACTAAAATCTGCTGTTGCTTCTAGTTCTTGTGCAACTGCTGCTGATGATCTTAATAAAGATAACACTATGTAACACAATTTTTGTTCCTGGGTAGTAAGTGTTATTTCCTAATTGCTTATGCCTCAAAAGTATAGAAAATGGCTATTATTCCCCACAAACTTTGCTTTTGTGACTAGGACAGTGATATTTTGATATTTTCCAATGAGAAAACGGTCTTTGCATTCACATAAAGTCAGAAAAAAACAACATATGAATCCAAATTAACATGTATTTATACTAAAGTAATATAAATATGACTACAAAAGATTTAGAAGTGAGTATTTTTTCGGGATTTACGATTATACTGTAAATCACTTTCACGAATCAGCCCCCAAATGTAGTCTCCCATCATATTCTCGTTATACTGTCCTTGGTAGCAGCGTTCAAAGTTCAGTATATCCTGGTGGAAGAGCTTGCCTTGCTCCTCCGAGTATGCTCCCATGTTCTCCTTGAATTTATCAAGATGAGCATCAAGGATATGGACTTTGAGGGACATCCTACAGCCCATTGTGCTGTAGTTCTTCACCAGAGTCTCAACCAGCTCTACATAGTTTTCGGCCTTGTGATTGCCCAGGAAGCCCCGAACCACTGCGACAAAGCTGTTCCAAGCCGCTTTCTCCTTACTATTGAGCTTCCTGGGGAATTCATTGCACTCCAGGATCTTCTTTATCTGTGGTCCGACGAAGACACCGGCTTTGACCTTTGCCTCAGACAGCTTAGGGAAGAAGTCTTGAAGGTACTTGAAGGCTGCCGACTCCTTATCTAGAGCTCTGACAAATTGTTTCTTAAGGCCCAATTTGATATGCAGTGGTGGCATCAGCACCTTCCGTCGGTCCACCAGTGGCTCCCACTTGACGTTGTTCCTCCCCATAGAGAACTCGGTCCACTGAGGCCAGTCCTGCCTGTGGTAATGCGCCTTGGTGTCCCTGCTGTCCCAAAGGCAAAGATAGCAGGGAAACTTGGTAAAACTGCCTAGGAGACCCATTAAGGAATGCCACCATTGCAGCCTCTTGATGCCATCTCAGAAAAATGCAGATATGTATCCACTTAGGCAGCTGGAACTAAACTGAACTGGTGGCCTTAAGGCCCCTGTATTTATACTACTATTTATATTACTGGAAAGTTCTACAAAGTTCTAGAAGTTACTCCAGGTTTACTCAGCACTGAATCTATCTGGAATGTTCTGGAAAATAGGTACATTTCAAAATATCACTGTCCTGGTCACAAAAGTAAAGTTTGTGGGGAATAATAGCCATTTTCTGTACTTTTGAGGCATAAGCAATTAGGAAATAACACTTACTACCCAGGAACCAAAAAAAAATAAAAAATTTGTTACACGGTGTAATCCAAGTCAGCCTGTTTTAAAGTCCTATCCACGTTGATGTATGTTTGAACAGTGTGAGAGAAGCTTAAACGCTAGTTGGTATAAAACGCTTCCTCGGCTTGAGTATTCTGTAACAAGAGATGCCTGATTTTGTTTTCCTCATCGTATTTTCGGGATAATAAATGACAGGGATATGGTGTTTCCAGTATGTGGGTTTAACAATTGGAAATCTTCTCTTGAACGCGAAAGGGGTTTTCACAAGCACGTCACGAGTTGTGCTCATTTACAAGCTATTGTTGCTTATAGTGAGTTTGAACAGAGACAGGCAACGGGAGAAACCAGTGGTTCTCTGTTAGGCCCCAAACAAGTGGAGAAAAACAGATACTATGTAAAAACATTGAGCATTTTCTCGTTGTCAGTGAAATCCCTCTTCGTTGGGATAGTGACAAAATGGATGTAGATTGTTTTACAAATGGGCTTTTCCTAAAGTTTTTTTAATGGACTCTACAGAAAGACCCTACATTAGCAGAGACGGTGAAGTAAAATGGTACTTAATCAAATTAAAGACAAATATATACATTCTGAATCTAGTGGGAACTGTATCAAAAGTGATGGGACATGAGTTAAGTGCAATGTAGAAAATCTGTCCATCATGGTAAGATTTGTTTGTGATTCTATACCTGAGGAACATATGATTATTTTGTTGAATTACATCAGTTGGATGCAGAATACATTACAGTTCTGATACAAAAACACCTCTCTGAAGTAGGATTTAATGCTGACAACATCATCAGCCAGTGCTACGATGGTACATCTGTGATGAGTGGAGTTAATGGAGATGTGCAGGCTTTGCTGCAAAGAAAACCAGTAAGGCACATTCCACACACACTGTGCATTCAGCTGCACTTAGTAGTAGTGCATGCATTTCAAAGTGAACCTTGTGCAAAGAGATTTTTTGATCTTTATAATTCTTTGTATGCATTATTTCATCACCACTACATTATTCAAAGGTACATGGCTCTTCACTAAAATGTTGATAATCAGAATCTTATTCTTGATATACTGTTAGATGTCACAGAGGAAGATTTTGCTTCCATAGATCTATGTACAGAAGCATCTGGACTTTTTTGTTCTTGGAACGTTCCTCGTCCATATTCCTGGTATTTTAAAGCCAGCAAAAGCTGTTCTTCAATCATACTCTGTTGATCTTCTGGTTAGGTGATAAAAGCATCAGTAGACAATTAGAAAAATCTCAGTAAAGATTAAGATTTCCAGACTGAGCACTGTAGTGTAGCTGTAGATGTGCATGATACAAAGAGACAGAGAACCATGAGTAAGCAGCCAGCTGATTCTGTTGTGCTTTCAACACTAGGACATTCTGACTCTGGAAGTACTGCTAAACTGACGACAGTCTGACCTATGCTCAATATTCTAGTCAGAGCAGCATCAGAGACGGAAAACAGATTTTCTCAAAATAATCGGATTTAATGACGGCTTTGTCTTGCCGCCTACCCGGATCCAGTACATGTCTTGATGCTACCCTGTAAGAGCCCCTTCATGTGGTAGCAGCTGTTGACAAAAATTACATGGCCAGTGAAATTGTCATAGCTATGTTGCTGAAAAAGCTCTCAACAAAGATGTAGACTGTGCCACTTTTGGTAAACTTCTGCATGGATATGCAGATGTATTTCCATTGCTCAATAAGATGTATGTGTCAGTCTTAATAATTGGTGTATCTATAGTTTCATGTGAAAATTCCTTCTCCACTCTGTCACGAATACTTACCCCTTTTCGTCGATCCATGATTCATGACAGAAAGAGAAACTTAGTTATTTTGGCTCATGAAAAAGCTAGCACTATGAGCCTAAACATGGAAGACTTTGTGAAGGTGTTCTTCAAGTCAAATAGAAAACTGATGCTTTCATTATTTTATTTTTCATTACTTTTGGAAAGTTGAAAGGAGAAAAAATAAAAACTAAGAACAACTGTACATATCTGCTGTTTAGATAAAATGAATGGAAAAGCAGTTTTTTTAAGTTTAAAGGAATACAAAAGACAGCACATAGCAAAAAAGAGGTAGAGATAAAGACATCATCTCAACCGATGTATACATGGATGGCAGAGAGGCACTGAACACTAAAAGAATACTTAGTATTTAGTTAGTCACTCTTTATTTACTTTTGTTTAATTACCTATAAGGCTCTATTATTACTGCAATCAGATAACAAAATGGATGTATGTTTAAAAGTATACTACTACCTCTTTATAACACGGTTGTTGTGGTCCATAATTGGAGACAGCGTTATTTGTGTTTTACCTTAACGAATATTGGCACTTTTGTTTTCTGTATCTGTTTACTAATTTTACAATACAAATATATTTGCAACCTATGCAGCATGCTAAATATAGGAATATGTAATCATTGAGCTCTACGGTCTATGAATAATATGTAACTATAAATACTTCTGGTGAAATTATTCAATTCTTGGTACAGTTCAAAATGCACTAATAAGAAACAAGGTGATTATGTTAATTCTTAAATTAGGTAAAGCGTTTTTGAGTTATTTAATTTATGGTTAACAGGAATTGGTTTACTGGCTCATAGCTTGAGTAAATCTATATCACTGTTATGGTGGCCCACACAACAGCTCTACTCCCACCCCCACCCCCACCCCCCCAAACCAAGAGAAATAGTATTAGATATTGTATTATGGAACGCCAAACAGTATTGGTTTCAGTTTGAAAGTTTTAAGAATAGTTATTATATACACTTATAATGGCACTACCTTGACTGAGTTTGTGTTTAACAGTTTCTTATCTTATCCTTAAAAAAATAAATGAAGCAGGGGTGGTATAGTTTTTGTACAAGGACAACGTTTAGTATGACAGAGATACTATAAATAAACTGTGTAATCTGCTTAAAATCTCTATTTTTTTTAAACAGAGGAATACTGAGCCAACGAATACACTATACTTGGTAGTTTAATCAAACATATTGGAATCATCACTCCTTTCTAAGCTCAGTTGTTTAGCTGGTACATTAAAGGTCTGTGGAATCTCTGTCTTATTTAATGTATTTCATTCCTACATTTTGTGGGTCTGTTTATTATGGTTAAATCACAGGAATAAAGAACACTGTACCTGCACTAGAATGTAGGTCTGCACAGTCTCTAAAGCTACAAAAAAAAAATGCTGCAATTATTTCATTTGTTTCTGTCTGTGGACAGAAATTTTTACAGCGGAGCCTAAACAAATAAGCCGGCATGCACAACAGGCCTATGACAAGATCACTACAGGATAGGAAACTGAAATGAATATTACTTATTGTAATAATTTAAAAAAGCAATATGTGTTTTAGTTTTGACTGCAAATTCTCCCTTGCACCTGGTGAGGTACAAACAAGTTTGTCTTTCAGTGTTTTTTTGTTTTGCATGAAGACCTCAGAGTACTTGCATGCATAATTAATATTGGTTTTGAATACCTGTTTTTTTTTTTTTTTTTTTTTGACATATCATGGAAAGCTGGTCTGTATATCTTTTGTATTTACTACTGACTGTTTGAGCACCACATGCCTCTCTAGCAATTAATTATTTACAAGAACAACTAATACAGACAATAGTTCTGCCAGTTCAGTAATTTGTCTTTACATGGGCTTAGTAATAAGCACAATAAAAGTATTGATGCAGTCACAGGAATTGCTCTTTATCATTTGATATGACAGTTACCTTACGGTCCAATTATTCAGCACCTGTCAGGTGCGTCAGGTCTAATTTATTTTCACACAAGCTGTTTATTTTACACACGTTGTTTAAAAGTAATTTTATTCACAGTAAAACAGGTTTAAAAGGCACTGCATATCAACGGAACACTGAGTGCTGCATCACCAGCCCTGCCCCACTCTTTGTTCGCTGTATTTTCACATATCTCTTCATAGTAGTGCATACTGATAAATCATCTCCTGATCACTCGTTTTATCACCAAACTCCTCAATAATTGTATACATGTGGAAGCAGCTATCTTGTTTGTCTGTGGTGAAGGGACTATGAGTATTGCTCAGATCCACCTTTTCCGGCTTCTCTCAGATTCTATCGGCCTCATGCGGCCATTGAAAGCTATTCTTGGCTTTTTCTGGAGAAATAATGTCTAGAGACCTGTGCTTTATGTCTTTTTGACCGGAAAGGAAAAATTGTAATGTCAGACCTGGTCGCAAAGAGTTAAAGTCTTAAGGCTTGAATCTAACCAAAAATATTTAGGTAATTTTTTTTTTCTAGGTTGCTGTTAGGATTTAAAATGCATTCTGTTTTTTGTGTGAATCTGTTTGTTCTAAATTAAGAATGTTATTCCAGTGATAGTCCCTCCCTGCAAGAATGGTTAGTAAATGTGAGTGACTGAGAAAATTAGATGTAATCAATTTAGTTTCTGCATGCTTTGATGACACACCAATAAACATTTTCACATACCTAGGATCTACCAGAAATGGCAACTTGTAGCCTAATTTCCAATTACAGTAAACTATACATACAAACAGTTTGAGAATAACTAATGAGTGTTTGATGAAGAAAGAAAGGAATTATTAGGTTATGTGTCAGAGATTTTATTTTTGCTTTTGCAGCAATATATTAATCAGGTGTGTAAATAAATAAATCTTCTTATCTTCTTTATAAATACAGAATTAGTTAAAAAATGTTGGTGTTACAATCTATTTCAGGTCATGATTAAAAAGGGACCCAAGTACACCAACATTATTATACAAAAAGTGGTGTTTTAACACTAGAATCGCCGAGAATTCGGGCTACATACAACCGCCACACCCACAAAATGTGCGGCTCCATTTTAAAACGGCTTTCATATGAAAATGAAAAACAAACCATCGGCTATCTCCTGAGTGCCTGGCACCCTCAGGGACATAGAATTAGTATTGTTCCCGAAATGATTTACAATGCAGCATAGCGTGGAAAATGAAGGAAGGAGATTGAAAACATATAAGGAGAGGGTCTGCGGTTTGCAAAGGCCCAACATATAGAAGGGGCTCCCCACCGTTTGGAGGATCCGACACACAGGAGAGGTCTCTGCTGTTTGGGAGATCAGACACACGAAAGAGGAGTCCCCCTCGTTTGGGGACCCTGCACATAAATAGAGGTTTGAGAACCTGAAAGGAAGAAAGAAAGTGGAACTCTGGCTCTTTCAAGGCTGCCCTCAATGAAGTGAATTATAGACTTCCAAAGCTGGGATGGAGAGGCACCCCCAGAGAAGCTGAAACGAGAAGAGAGCCTTGTGTTATGAAAGAACAGCTCCTTCTGCGAGGTTAGCTAGAATAAGTTTAGATCCACAGATTGCGAGGGGCACGATAGCCCATGAGATGTTAAAAGGCCGGGTTTGGTCGGGGGTCCCCTCAGACTCATGGTAGGTAAAAGAAGCATAGCTTGCATAAAGGTTAGGGAAGTGAAACTCACTAACACCACAAAAGATGGACCACCTGGCTCCCCGCTAAAGAGTCCTACGAGTGCAGACAAACAAAAGAACTGCCAATGCATATACAAAGAAAGAAAGAAAACATTTTACACAACAAAGAAGGTTAGTAACTGGCTCCCTACTAACTACTAACGTTCAGTGGAAAGGAAAAAAAAAACGTTCTTATTAGGGGGAAACCTTTGGTGGTCAGGGCGGTAGAGTCGTCCCCACTCCGGGCATACTAACAATAGACTGTTGTGCAAAAGATATCTCAGATGGGGAAAAACATATATGATTCAACTGCTGATGAGAACCAGCGCCCCATATTTTATATTTGATGCTGGTTAATCTTTGCTCTTGCTGCTGATGTGGCTGTTCCAATTCTGAATGAACGAGGAGTATAGCATTGTGTAGGAAGTCCTTCTCTGGAAACCAACGAGGACAGATGAGATGTGAACCAATGTCTGGATATAACAGTCCTGTTTGAACAGGGGGTCAGAATTCAAAATAGGTTTGCGTTTTGTGACATATTTCTGCATGGAAGCATATGGACATAGACCATTGTCAATTTTTGATAGCTGAATAAATTTACCTTGCCGACGCTGATCTGTTTTGGAAATGCGCAGGAAGAGGATAAAGTGGAAATCTAAGATCATGCAGTGAATACCCAACATAGGAAAGCTGGCAATAGAAGGAACTGCATATTAAAAAAAAAAAAATGCAGTTAAACATATAGTTTCCATTGTTAGGTCATCAAATGTAGAGAAACAGTCTTGGCAGATGACTGAAATCAAATTGCCCAGAATATCTACAGAGATAGGCAGATGAGAAGGAGAAGTGGTCGGAGAGCTCGTAGGGATTCCACGCAGGAAGAGATGGACAGCTGGTATTGATAGGAGAGTGGAGGTAATGGACATCAAGCAAAATTTGTATTGAATTCCTAACAGACAGGATTTGTTGGGAGCTGGTGCAAGATGTAATGGGTCAGTTGCTTCTACTACAAAAGCCATAATCCAATCCTGGTTGAATGGGGTTGGATTAATCAGAAAGTCAAATAAGTGGTCTAGCCAGTGGAATAAGAGGATCTGGTGGAAGGAGCAAGTGCTGCAGCCATGTTGTTGTGCTGTATTGAGTTGTCCACTGATAGTTGGGTTCAGTTGAAAATTAGCTGGTTGAACTGGGGTGTTACTGCTAGAGTTGGCAGAGCTATAGGAACCAGATAGTGAAATCTGGAAATCTTCGACTACGTTTCGCTGAATAGGGGATATTGAGTGACGATGGGCCGTGGTTGAGGCGGCGGAACCATATTCTGTGGCTGTTGAAAGGTTGTAGATCGGAGGCTTGACTGTAGGGACCGGGGTTAGTACAAAACCGGTATTGGTGGAAGCTGCTAGAGCGATGGCTGAGTTTACTGCAGGAACGGAGGAAAATACTGTAACTGCAGAACCTTGCTTCTCTTGCTCAATGTTGGACATCCGTTTATCCAAGCTGCTGAGTTTGGTACTGACTGAGGATAAGGTATCTGTGAATGGTTGCATGAATGCTTTTACTTCATAAAAAAACAGAGAATGTTCCTGCTGAGTTTCGCTGACTGCTGCGGCTGCCTACTGGCCTGATGTGTTGGCTGCAGAAGTAGCTTCCTCTGCCTGCTATCTGACCTGGGCCGCTGAACAGCCAAGCACGGTTGGGGTGTTTTCTTGTGTGGATAAATTGTTTGTGCCGAGATGGAATTACAATAAAAAATGAACAGATTCCCGATTGCTCCCTGCTGGGATCTCGCTGCCCTTCTCATATTTTGTGGAGACTCCAGATAGAGGAAAGAATGGTGGACTGACCAGACACCGGGTTGAAGCTGTCGGAGAATATTCTGATCCAGACAAGAAGTTTTCTTTGAAAACTTCTGAATCCAAGGAAGAGCTGTGAGGTAAGTACTCCATGTTTAATTTTTTCTTTAACCCTTTGCGGTACTATGTCAGACCAGGTCCGACATTACAATTTTCTCTTTCTAGTCCAAAAGATATAAAACACAGGTCTCTAGCCATTTTTCCCCCGGCCAAGTGAGACCAATTGGAGCCGAATGAAACCGAAAAATTAAAATTAAAAAAGGCAGTTTCTCATAGCCCCATGCATTACAGACACACAAATAAAAAAGGAGGTAGCTGCTTCTGCATCCAGGCCTCAAAGAATATCACAGACATTTGCAGAGCTTTTTGAGATGCTATAGTAATAAAATAATGACTTGGATCACATTATTGAGGTTTGGTGATAAAACGAGTGATCAGGAGAGGATTTATCAGTATGCACGTCTATAAAGAGGTATGTGAAAAATACCGTGAACAAGGGGTGGGGCTTGGCTGTAGATACAGTACTGAATGTTTTTTTGTGATTCAATGCCTTTTGAACCGGTTTTACCCTGAAAAAAACAAATTTAAACAGCGCGTGTGAAAATAAATAGGACTTGGTGTACCTGACAAGCGCTAAATAAATGGACTGCTAAGGGTTAATCTTTACACTGAAGGAAATTCCCTGGGGGTCTTGCAATCTGCTTAGGTTCAGAACCATAATGAAAAAACACAAGATGGAGGTATAGGGTGTGACTAATGGTTTAAATAGGAAGTAGATTTGATTGATGACAAGAGATCAAAGGTTAGGGAGGAGCCTAGCTCTCAACCCTGAACCACACTGAATATGTTAACATTTGCAGGAGGGGAGTGTATACTGTAATTACGGTACTTTTATTTGTGGGTTCAATGGGAAAATTCTGTAATAACAGATTCATACATGCGCCGTGAGACATGGTTAAGAGGTACGATCTTAAATAAACTTGCCTCATTTGACTGACGAGTGAAATTGCTGTGTGTAACAACACTAGTTTGGGTTTTTTGGACTTGATGTGTCCATAACAGAAAACATAATAATTTGGAAAGAATGGACAATGGAAAAATAATATAAGTTTCACTCAACCATCCAGATTATTTTTTAGATGACGGTCTTTAGGATATCTAATTGCTGTTACACTAGTTTGACAGTGTACCAATAAAAACCTTTACAGGGTACAGTAGATATAGCCCCACTTTAATGTAGGCCATTTTTTCCAAGAAAGCAATATGGAACAAGACCTGGGAGGAAAAATAAAAATGTTGATACATTGCTTTCACTCTGCCAGCTGGCTGCAGTATGCCTTAAAATATAAATTGTTCAAAAACTGGAAAAGGAGGTAATCTTTTCTTAAAGTTTGTGTCATTGTGGATTTTTAGACTTTTTTACACCTTCAACTTTGAACAGCTGCTGTACACCACACATCTTCAATTATTTGATTAATTTATATTAACTCAAAATGTTTCGTTTTGTTTTTCATGGCACACTGTTTAAAAAAAAAAAAAAAAAAAACAGGTCACCAAATCTTAAAATCCTGTAATTTAAATGATTCTGCATATCCTAATATGTACTGTTTAGATTTTTCTGTGTGTACTGTAGTATGAATTGGAAGCAGTTATTTGGCAGCTTGATTTTTTTTAGAGTGCAATTCAAACTACAGTAGACTATCTTGGTATAAATCACTAAAACTTGGATATTTGTGGATCATCAACAGCGGTATGCTCTTCAAGTAGATTCACAATTCAGATAAATCCCTGAGATTCGTACTGTAAGAAAGGCGTTTGAAGTAGGCTGCACAGCAAGGTAAGAGTTTTTGATGTACAAAGTGATCACTGGTTTAAAACAATCTATGATATGAATAAACCTCAGATGCCGCTAAGAGCAGCCACAACTGTTCCTACTAGCTATACCCAGAACAGTCCATTTATTAATTATGTCTGATACAAAAGAAGGGCTGTAAAAACCTATTTCTAGTGGTCGTAGTCAGGATATACCTCACCGAGTTTAAGTCTCATATGAGTATTGAGTTGGCTGGATGTTGTCATTATGTGATGCAAAAATGGGAAGGAATTCCCAGCCAATTCATTGCACACAATGAATATATTTTGAAATATTTTGGAATGACTTTGAAAAAAAAACAAAGGCCAGATTTTCAAACGTTTACTTAAATATAGTTTTTAATAATACTTTCCATATAATCAGCTTAAAATAGGCATGCTTTGTTTTGTGTTTATTCATTTGTAGGGTTTTCAAGAGCACACCATTAAGTCTGAACTAGCCTCCACAAGCAAACACAAATAGACATTTTTTTTATTTCTTAAACACAGGTAGTCTGAATACCAATCCCACATAAGGTATGACTCCTAATGGGGGACTGTGAGAAACACTGAACATAATGTAATGGCTCCACCAAGTTATTTGAGCCCAGAAAGCAGATTCCTATACCATAGCAGTACTAGTAATTTTGGTTTCCAATAAATGCCTTTTTAATCAAATCATCACATGGAAACACTAAAAGCCTGGGGTTACTTCTGCAGAACAAGAACTGATGAAGATGGTAATCCCTGGTATTCAACAAATTGGTGATCCCAGGCACAGAAACACAGTTTAGAAATAGATGGGTAAATCAGTTATTATTCAGGAAACTGCTAAATAAATTAAAGTAACTTTAGTATGGAATGAGTAAAAACTAAATAGGCAGTTCTCCAAGCTGTCGTAGGACAAGTCACACGACAATGACCATAAGATACCATCCAACATGGACTACGATTCACTATGATGTATTAGTGGCACCCCCTTCTGGCTATTTGCTTTCCACAGTGACGTAGTGCTTTACACCAAGCTTTTTAAATACTTTTTGCTGAACTGACTTTTTAAAGCTCGACTTTGCCAATAAACAGGAATCACAAGAGCGGTCATTACACTTAATGACCTACAACATTATTACAGCTTTAAACTATCCCTGATTTGGAACAACAGGAATCTTCTGACTTAAGTGGGATTCTAGCTTTCAGATATTGTAGCTCTGACAATATTGACTGTAGGACAGGATTAACCACCAAAGTTTGGCTTTCATACAGCCTTAAGTCACCACAGAAAAAAATGGGGATGAGCATTTTTGCTAGAGTCAGCACACTGGTAATATAAGAATGTTATGTGTTACCAACAGTCAACTAAGGGTACATGCACAACCGCCAGTTCCCCAATCTGCTATCAATTAGAAGATTTATAAGGCAATATTTAAGAAATTTTAAATAACAAGTTTCTCCCACCAGCCCATTACAGCAACTTCTGTAATAAATATTGTTAACAAATGGACACAATAACACATGTGTTTCTAAATGATGTATATGTAATTCTAGATTAATTTATGAATTCATATACAAAAGTGAATTCTCAAGGTATATCATGGAATTGCAAGCTTTCAGGTGGAGGTCACTTGACATTTTTTTTATTAATATTTTTTTGGTAAATTCTATAATTATGTATATCAGAAATGTTTTCTTTTACACACTTTTATGGAAGTCTGGTATCTAATTGGTTGTTGAAATTAATATGCTCTTTGTTTAGTATTTTATATGAGAAAAATCAAATATCCAGAACACTTGAAAAATATATGATTCATCAAAATTACTTTTTCCATGTCAAAATGTTTTCTTTTTTTAAATAAATGCAACCTAACACAAGAAGACATCTTATAGGACTTTCTAAATCTGAAATGATCAAGAGCCACTATCGAGCTGAAAGATACATCACTCTTTGGCAGGTAGTCAAATGTTATATAATTACAACTGCCACATCATACCATGGTATGGCTATGGCATGATGGGAGTGATTTTAGTAATGCTCAGAATACAAACTGGTAAGTGAGTAACCATATTTATTTATTTATTTTACACACTGAATGGACTAGTTACCTGATTTATCCAGGTATAGCAATTGGTTTACTCCTAGAATGGATACATAAAATCCCCCCAAGATTTTACACAAAAAGAACTACAGTTTATATTATGTTTAGATTTACTTAGGCTGAATAATGTTTCAGAGTTGGCTGACAGGTGTACTGTGCACTGAAACTATTACATGGTTTCATTTCCAGTTGATATTTGAAAAACGACCAGGTACTTCTTATGCTTTGGCATTCAATCCAGTCACTTAAAATTATAAATCAGACTATTCACAAACAGTTCGGTATGCAAGTGTATAACAAATCTTGTCAATATAACGGATACTTTTTTTTTTCAATAGCTATCAGTTTTACAAGGCTATTAACTATTGTTTCAATTTTATTCCACAAAAAAAGACAAAATCTCACTTTAATGTCAAAGCAAAGTTTTTACACCCACTTAGTTACACCCACTATCCCTAAAGGTAACATTCGACTTTATAACGCTTCTCTGTGTTAACTTTTGGACTGGTTCAATTTTAGCAGAAACGTACTTTTACAATAAATACATACATACATACATACATACATACATACATAAACAAACAAACAAACAAATAAATACAATTTAAAAAAAATGAAAATAAAAAATACTAATTAAAATACGACTTGACTGAAAGGGTAAGGGCATGTGGTGTACAGTAGAACAGTGCCAGTATTTAATCTGTGCAACTGCGCAGAATTGAGAATTACTTACTGTAATGTAATAAAGCAAGCACAACATGCAGAGGGGACACCTATTGGCAGTAACCTGCAGGGATACCTTTCTTTGGGAAACTGCTGGAGACTCGAGTCAACATCACATCAGTGGTTTTCCGGCTGACGAGCTAATTCCTGTGCCTTTTGCTACAAACAGCTCTACACACAAAATGGTATTACTTTACAGCCGCCAGAACCGATAAAAATAATGCATGCAAAATGTTTATATAAAATAGTTACCTTCTTCTGCAGATTTCATGTTGGTGAAGGAAGACAATAAATGCAATTCCAAAGTTTCCAATTCCTTTGCCAGAGCTGAAGAAACCAATGGTCCAAATGCAAACTTTGAGACACTAAGGCTATTATTATTCTGCATTCAACCAACGGCTTTTCTCCTTACTTGATAATAATTACATATATCTATATAAAAAAAAATAAAAAAAAGGTTTGCTTTCCTTTGCAGAAAAAAGAAGATTCAACTGTGTTTATTCTGAGTTGTAAGAAGCAGTCCAAGTAACAGTGACTGACTGAAATGGTAGAAAGGAACGATGTGTGTGCATAAGATAAGTTTTAGATGAATGATTGGCTCTCTTTCTTTACAGAAAGTGAATGGCTGGTGTTTTGGCTGTCTCTGATGGTAATGTAATTTAATTTTTCATTTACTCAGGGTTTCTCTCTGACGCGGGACTCGTGGCTCCTGTCTTTTTAAAGCTGGAAAACACCTCCGAACCTTCCCTCCGCCCTCATGGTGACGCAACCCACACCCTGCCAGCTCCTCGCCGTGATGAGAGTGAGGATACAGATTTTTAAAATGCCGCACAATTAAGTTCTGCACTGAGAGCAAGAGATGACAATGCGACTGATGCTTTAAAACTACCGCAACCCCAGCCAAGCCACCTTATATAGTCACAGTTTATTTTATTACTAAAATGTTTTCTGTTTAGGTCCTTGGAGAAAGAAAAGCCGAGGGGACACTACATGTCGCTTGAAAAATGTAGAAAGGGATAGTTTTTTTTTTGCAGAAAGTGTCGTGCTAGCTACAAGTTGTAAGCAACTGTATCAAAGGACTGTTCATTTTGTAGAAGCAACGTAATAGCGTAGAATAAATCAGCCAATGAAAGTGATGTAAAAAAAATCATGTGACCCTTCTTCGCTGCCCAAAAAAAAATAAGAAAAATGGCTGAGAAATGCAGAGACAGTGTGATTTTTATTTTTATTTTTACAGATGGTTTAGGCAAGTAAATACGTGTTAATCGGTCCATCCTGGTAGATAATGACCAATTTGTCAGTTAATGTCACGAGATGTAGTGGATCGGAATTAAAGTCGACAATTATGAATATTGTATTCCTTGGGAAAAAAAAAAAAAAAAAAAAAAAAAAAACTGTTATGAACATTTTTAAACATAATGTTGTGTTGGCATTATAGTCTAATATTAACATTTGATACAGCTAGTAATGGATAAAATGAGTCCTACTTTTTGTTTAAAGTCGTTTGAACATTGCAGTTCGGCAGACGCAACTTGAAATATTGTTAAACAGATACCGTTATCTTATTTGTAGAAAGATAAATAAATAATCCTCACCTGGCATAATTAGCATATAACAGATTCACAACAAAAATGATGAGGGTAATGATAAATATTACCAACACAATCCTATATACATATTTAAGAATAAAGTGAAAATTATGTGGATATAATGCCTAGGGGACAGTAGTCTACATGTTGCTAAAAAAATGTAGAAAGGGATACTTTTTTTTTTGTAGAAAGTGACCTGCAAGCTACAAGTTTAAGGCAACTGCCTTGCAAGCAACTGTATCAAAGGACTGTTGATTTTGTAGACGCAACATTACGTCGTAGAATAAATCAGGGCAGCTGGCATAAAATGTGTGCTCTGGAAAAAATAAACTACTGCAAAATTGTCAGTTTCTCTGGTTTTACTATTTATAGGTATGTGTTTGGGTAAAATGAACATTTTTGTTTTATTCTATAAACTACTGACAGCATTTCTCCCAAATTCCAAATAAAAATATTGTCATTTAGAGCATTTATTTGCAGAAAATGACAACTGGTCAAAATAACAAAAAAAGATGCAGTGTTGTCAGACCTCGAATAATGCAAAGAAAATAAGTTCAGATTCATTTTTAAACAACACAATACTAATGTTTTAACTTAGGAAGAATTCAGAAATCAATATTTGGTGGAATAACCCTGATTTTCAAGCACAGCTTTCATGCGTCTTGGCATGCTCTCCACCAGTCTTTCACATTGATGTTGGGTGACTTTAGGCCATTCCTGGCGCAAAAATTCAAGCAACTCGGCTTTGTTTGATGGCTTGTGATCATCCTTCTTCCTCTTGATCACATTCCAGAGGTTTTCAATGGGGTTCAGGTCTGGAGATTGGACTGGCCATGACAGGTTCTTGATCTGGTGGTCCTCCATCCACACCTTGATTGACCTGGCTCTGTGGCATGGAGCATTGTCCTGCTGGAAAAACCAATCCTCAGAGTTGTGGAACATTGTCAGAGCAGAAGGAAGCAAGTTTTCTTCCAGGACAACCTTGTACTTGGCTTGATTCACGCGCCCTTCACAAAGAGAAATCTGCCTGATTCCAGCCTTGCTGAAGCACCCCCAGATGAGTCCAATTTTCAGCTTTGCCCAACACCTGGTCGTCTAATAGTTAGACGGAGACCTGGAGAGGCCTACAAGCCACAGTGTCTCGCACCCACTGTGAAATGTGGTGGAGGATCGGTGATGATCTGGGGGTGCTTCAGCAAGGCTGGAATCGGGCAGCTTTGGCATGAATCAAGCCAAGTACAAGGTTGTCCTGGAAGAAAACTTGCTCCCTTCTGCTTTAGTGTTCCTTTGGCTTAAGGGTCCGTCCAAAATTATAAGCATTTCTTGAAATCGTGTGCTGGGGATGGGTGGGTATGACACTTACAGCTTCAGATATTCATATGTACTGTAAATGTTTAATCAGTCAATATCATGGCGATAGTTTTAATGGTAGATGTTTACAGTACCACTTACAATTTACATGAAAATAGGCTAATTGCTCCAGTCAGAATATGTTGTTATTTCTTTGTTGTACATTAACTGTATTAATACTACTCAGTTTCATTTCAAAATCGGATTAGAAAACAAATCTGAAAACAAGTTAATCAGACATCGCCCTTGCTTAGTACAAATAAACTGGCCTGATTTACTGTAACATAGCTTCCAGATATTTGCATTAAGACTTAAACCGGGTAGTAAACACGGTCTTCCTCAGATTACATGGGGTTGTTTTTAGGATGAGGTTGACAATGTCTGTTGCATCTCTTTTCTTTGTTCTGTATTTTCGTTCACTTCACTGCCTATTTCTCCAGCCAGGTTCACTCTTGTTCGGGAACTCAACTACCTTATTGGTTTTTTTTCAGTACTTTTGCATCATTAGTTTAATTTGCATCCGTATAACTACAGCACACTTTTAAAGTTCTAACTAGCACAACAGACTCAACATTTTCTATTTTATTTATTCATTGATTGATTGATTTAAATTAATAAACTTCTAGCTTCATGCTTTCACTTCTTATGTTGCATTTGTTAGGGCACCAGTATTGCCTGAAAGCCTGTGTTTTTGCAGTTATAGAGTAAGTTGCAGAGTTTCGAGAAATATAGCAATACATGTCCCCATGTGTTGCTACAACTGTTTAAATAACATACCTGTAATTTATATTTTCATTGTTAACATCCTGACAACGTTTTAAACTTATACCTTAATAGTCAATTTCAAAATAGCCGCTTTAGTGCACGGATAGTGTAAGGATTATTGCCCACATTGTCAAACAGGTAACACAACAGTAACGATCCATGATGTGGGACCAGGTTATGGTTTGATTGGGGGAGGGGGATTTACTTGGCTCTGCTTTTTTTATCCCTATCACTGCACTTTCATTTGTCATCCTGAGGGGGATACCCCCCCACCCAATTACTTTCTTAGTTTACTTTAAACATCTGATATTAAAAATGATAAATGTATGCTGCATTTCTGCACAAGCTGAATCTAAACACTTCAGACCGTAAGATCAGTGGCACATTGTATTAAAATGATTTAAAAAAAAACTGAGTTAGGTTTCACTGGAGCTGAATCATGAAGTTCGGCTGTATAAAGTGGATCAGGCTCGGATTTGTCATCCAACAGTAGTGCTGTACGCACTGTAGCAAGGCAGATTAACCAACGAAAATCAACTATGGCAATGCCATTCAGTTGCGGGATTTCAAACCGTTATTATTTATTATTTATTATTAATCGAAAGTGCAGCTATACTAAAGATAAAAAGAAATCAAGAGAGGACACTAAAAATCAATAGTAGCTTATTTTAAACAGCCAAAGACTGGAACTTTTACCTGCCAAGTTACCCACAGAGTCACCCTCTGACCACGTGTACCGACATTACACTGGAGAGCTCAGGAGGCTTGGAAGAGCAGGCAGTGTTAATTGGAGGCTGTGTAGGGCAGACTCGCTTTGAGAAGTGGAAGGCAAGCTGTACTTGGCTACAGGCTAATTCTAGCAGTTTAGTAATCTGCTCGTATTGTTCTAAAATTCAAGATTTGGGACCCCGTGTTATTTCCTTTTGATAGCATATTCATAAAAATAGTAATAGCTGCGCTTATACAGCATGATGGCAGATTTGGAGAATGTGTTTATACCTAAAGATGTTTTATCGGTTGATTCGGTCTAAATAAGTAACTTAGTGATTCTCAAGGGTTGCCATTATGTTTTGAAGTTTGTCTATTTTATCCCTCGCGCTGGAAATTTGATAAATCACACACTGTGTGGGACAGAACAGGAAAGCCACAGCACTTGAGGTGGTTTTTTTTTTTTTTTAATTGAAGGTGTGGGTCTGTGATAATGTGCTAAAACATTATAGAATGCCTATATGCTCTAGGAAAACAAACAACAATTATGTACAAGGAAAAGTTTAAAGCAGGAAACAACATGGGCTCTGTTACCGGCACATATCTTAGAGGAAGTGGCATGGCAGGAGCATACATGAAACTACTCTTTTATACTCATATATGTGTTAAAATAGATTTAGATTTACAGCATCTCAATCCAGTACTCTTCCACAGACTAAGCATTTGCTAATTATTATATACATACAGGATCCCAGCAATAATTGTAATTTCATGTAATAACATATTTCCCAAGAGACATCATTTATAGTACCTCAGATGGTGAAATGGCATCACTCGAAAACAGCCACAACACGTCTGTTTATAACATACAAAATACAGAGTGCTTACTTAATAAAGGTTTATTAGTGGTTTAATTTAAGTAAATGTTTTAACATAATGTTATTACATCAAACTAATATGGGGTGTCTGAAGAATATCGTTTTCTATAATAAACGTATCCCCTCCAACTTGACATGACCATCATGACAATAAAAATAGACGTAATGAAGTGTTCTTACCTTTGTATAAGTAAGTGATCAGCAGATGGGTCAGCCGCACGAAGAGCACAGCGTGTGGTTTTCACTAACTCTACTGTGCAGAATACATTTTTTATTTTTCTATGGGTAACTATTGGGATTTTCTTCCTATGCATTGGGATGTGGGACATTTGCTAGGATATCGGGACTGTCCTGATCATATAAGAACTGTTGGCATGTTTCCCTTTTTAATTGACAGGTACCGGTAAGCCATGGATACCTTTCATAATTTGAATGTTGGAAGTGGCGAGTATATCCCTTCCCTTCCTGTGTCAGTTCAAGTATTTGTGGTGTATACCTCCTTTTAACAATCTCCAATTTTTCTGAGTTTTTCTTATAAATGGATTCTCAACCAAATCTACTACAATGTCTCAGTTGTCGGATGACATTTTTTTTTTTTTAATTTGTAAAAAGCAATTCTAAATATTACTTTGAAATTCTCAATATAATTCTCAACACAGGTCTCTATAATAGCAATGTCGCGTGAAATTTAGCTATTCTTACACCGCATACCCTAGCATATTTATAACCCACCTCTGCTCAGTAATGATTGGACAGCTGCAAAACCAGGGCAGATCTTTGGCTTTCACATTGCTTAAACTCACAAGACCTTCAACTGAAATGGAGAATACCTTCAATGGTGTACAGTATGTCCTGCCTCTGTTCACTTATGATTGGACTGCCTTGAAGAAAATACAAATCTTCTATTGGTTGATTTTATTTTATATTAAATATATTAACCATGCGGCAAAGCAAAATTGATTTTAAAAAACAACAACAATGACAAAAAACTTGAGGCTCTAACTTTTCTTGTCAAACTTTTCATGTCTTTGATTTGGAATAAAAGTTCAGCTTCAGTTCTGTATTTTTTTTTTTTTTTGTACTGGATTTTAATTCAGTAATGGATAGGGTAAAGCAATGACAGAATACTGCGTACATGAGACAAACAGGTAAATGTAATTCTACTTGTATTCACAATCTCATCTCATTTATTTTCTCCAATAGTTTATCGTTCATTTCGATTGTTTTTTCGCTATAACGAACCCCTTGATATAACGAACAAAAGGCTTGGACCCCAACTGGTTTGTTATATCGAGGGTGTACTGGTGTGTGTGTGTGTGTCTATATATATATATATATATATATATATATATATATATATATATATATATATATATATATATATATATATATATACACAGTGACATAATAATTTTAATTATTCTTTTATTATATCATTATTCGTATTTGAAATATAATATAGTAATATAGCATACGCAGCACATGAGGCAAGCAGCTGAATATAACTAAAACATTGCGGACTTACTTGATTGATGAATCCTGAGTGATGTCATTTGTAGAAAAAATATTTGGAAGATGCAGAGTTGGTTTGCAAAACTAAACTGTGAATTGCTCTTTTGTTTTTTTGTACCTTGAGCAATTAAAATGGAAATTTTGTTTTGGTCCTCCCTGTTGAAAAAGGTTCAATTTATGCTTTGAGCGACCTTTATTGTTGTTTTTTATTCTTATTTTTATCTCAATTGACTTTATGAAGCAAAATGAGTTAATTTTATAAGGTGAAGCAAAACTTTTGGCGATAGCTGTATGAAATCCAAAACCATTTTACCATTACAGGCTCGTTGTGTGGAGCAATATATATTTTATTCAGATGGTTTAATTCATCAGTACCAATCTTCCTTTTCCTCCCTTTTAAGAGATTTCCCATGACATAGCAAAGTGTAACAAAAGATAGTGAATGCATGGTAAAGCATAGGCAATCATTGTACAGTCCAGAGGGGTATAGTAAAGAGTTTATTAAACACCATGGCAAACTATGGTAAAAGTATAATATAGCCATGGAAAAAGCATTGGAAAACTGCAAAATTACAGTTTCACATTTGCCATGGGAAACTTTTATAGGGCTGTGTTGTGAATTTCTAAACATATGTTATGTCGCCTGGTACATCTGTACCATAGCAGTTGTGACAGAGTTTTATCTGTGGGACCTTATTACTAACTGACCAATATATAAACAATTACATGTATTGTGGTTTTTAAAAACAAATATTTATTATGAGTCATGTTTTTAAAATGCTATTTTATATAAATACAGTATATACAACATTCAAACAAACCTATTTGCAGTATCATTTGTTTTTATTTGCCCACTGATGAGTAACTGCTCTTGTTATAACAAACTGCTCATGTTATAACAGATGTTATAAGTAAAAATCAAAACTTCCATTCACTGGTTAAATTGATACTGCTGCATAAATTCACAAACTGTCCTTTTCTTTTCTTGTTTTAATTGAAACGCATGTTCTTGAGTGTTGATAGCAATTTTTGACAAATTGATTGTAATTTGCAGCTACATACTGTATTGTATATACATTTATAGTCTCTGCATCAACACTTTATTAGGACCTGTACTGTATCTAATATCGGCTGCCCTGATCACAGCCTTGACTCGACACGAGTTAGACTTCTCAAGGTTTTTAAAGTTCCTCTCAAACGTGTTCAATTGGATTTGGGGATTGACGGCCATGGAAGATGCCTGATGTCTCTGTCATTTCCCTCAAACCGTTCACGCACAATTCTGGCATGGTGGGAGCTCTATCTTCTTGGAAGTTCATAGCGCCATCAAGTGCAGCAGTGCTGGGTGGACTCGAAGCTACGGCATTCGTTTGGCATTCCAGAGTAATCAAGGAACCGGGATTATTCCAGGAGACCATGAGCCCCACAGCAGGATGATGCCAAATCCAGTCATGTAGATGGGTCCTTATACAGTGGCAAGGCAGTTTACATATAAATGTATTTGTCTGACTATGAAACTGAATAAAGGGGAACTGATATATATATATATATATATATATATATATATATATATATATATAGATATATATATATATATATATATATATATATGGAAATTGCCCATTGAAAACCTCCTCTGTGCACACTAATTTATTTGTCCTTATTAAACTTCTAAAAAACACTCAATGAATAATTCTAAGGTATAGACACTAAATAAAATGTATTGATACAGCTTTTATTCCATTTTTAAATGGCTTTGTTCTGGACATACAATTAGATCCACATAGGAGATGAAAGGGTTAAGCATATTGGTGAAAGCTCTAAGACTGACAGTTGCTAAAAAGCTTTCAGTGCAGATCAGATTACAGTGTTGAGATATCCAATAGAGTGTAAATGCATTTCCATATTGTTGCAAATACAGCAGGCAAATGTTAAAGACTGTAGCTAGTGCCCGGACAATCTATCAGGTCTATCCCATTAACTATTCACTTGTAGTAATACAGTGCAGAGAAACAGAGAAGAAAGAAAACGAGTCATCGGGGCTGTGTACAAGAAACTCTTTTTTATTTACTGTACATTTTAGTTTTAGATTTTTTTTAATCGCACAAGGAGGGGATCAGGGAGGAGGATTGGGAGGGCCCATTCTCGTTTTACTTTCCTTTCCTGTCTCTCTTCAATGCTTTCCTTTTTTCTCTCCAGTGAAATGACGGAATCCCCAGTCTGTTTCCTGATGTTTAATGCCGTTGCCTGGACCACCATGGCAATGCTCCAGCTCTGAGGGAGTTTTCTGAAGCACCAATTCCCCAGAGTCTCATAGCACCGGCCTCCTCACATTCTCTCTCAAACACAGCTCCAGATGCTGTTGTTATTTAGGCCAATCGCTTCTGACACAACAATTAGCCTTTGCACTCCATTTTCTTATTCTTTTTTAAGTTTGTAACTGAAACTACTTGTGGTCGTCTGCCCCTATGTTGGATTTTAGTTTTGAAACCCAATGAGCAATAAGATACAGAAAAAAAACCCCAAACAAAAAAAAAAAAAAAATAGGGTTATATTTAGAACAAAAATGCTGTGATACACCCAAATAACTACTGCATTTTATTCTTTATTTTAAACTATACAAACTTTGACTTATGCTCTATTTTTAGAAATCATATTTAAATATTTGATATACAGATTAATATACAAATTGAGAGATGCTTAATATGAATCCCCTGTTGGTTAAAGAATGGTGAGGTTTACAGAGGGGTTTTGCCTTGAATTATTCCAAGTATGGCAGTCGCTGTTGCCTTCCTCAAGGGTCTGGTAAATGACAGCTGGCTCAGTCATGTAAAGCTCACTGGCTTGCTTGTTTTTTTTTTGTTTTTGTTTTTTTTTTTGTATTTTTCAGTGCCCCCCAGAAAGCAACCTTTCACCCCATTCACAAGAAGTACTGCCCTTCTCCGATGCATGGCACATGCCACGTGATACTGAAAAGCACCACCTAGTTTCCTTAAAGCTACAGTAGCTAAGACTTTACAATTATGTCCTTACCTTTAAAAAGCATCAAAACCCTTTCCAACAGTTTCTAATGCATTTTCCTTTGTGCATCTCTGGAGGCACAACCGTACAGAGCAACTACATATTGATCTACATATTGCCCACTTACAAGATACTACTTTAATTATAATGATGTAATGTTTTGTTCACCAACCTCACGGCTCCAGTAAAGCAGGATGACACAGCATGTGTTTTGTGGAGTTTCAACTGGGAAGTAACTCTTTCTGTCAGTAAAGAAAGAAACTGTACCAAAACCAACATGGAAGAGTTTTTTATTGAGAAAAAAAATTATATATTAAAAATACAAAACTGAAAGATCATAATTAGATAAGTCTATACTTGGTGGAAGCACATTTGGCAGCAATTACAGCTGTGAGTCTTTTGGGATAGGTCTCTACCAACTTTTCTCACCTAGATTTGGCAATATTTGACCATTCATCTTTACAAAACTGTTCAAGCTCTGTCAAGTTCCTTGGGGAGCGCTGATGGACAGCAATCTTCAAGTCAAGCCACAAATTTTTGATTGGATTTAGGTCGGGGCTCTGACTGGGCCACTCAAGGACATTTACCTTTTTGTTCCTTAGCCACTGCAGTGTAGCTTTGGCTGTGAGCTTTGGATCATTGTCATGCTGAAAGGTAAACTTCCGTCCCAATTTCAGCTTTCTTGTAGAGGGCAGCAGGTTTTTCTCAAGAACTTCTCTGTACTTTGCTCCATTAATTTTCCCTTCTATCCTGACAAGTGCCCCAGTCCCTGCCGATGAGAAACATACCCATAACATGATGTTGCCACCACCATGCTTCACAGTAAGGATGGTGTTCTTTGGGTGATGCACTGTGTTGGGTTTGTGCCAAGCATAATGCTTTGCATTTAGGCCAAAAAGTTCCATTTTAGTTTTGTCAGACCACAAAACTTTTTGCCATATGGCTACAGAATCTCCTTGTTTTTTTTTTTTGCATACTTCAAACGGGATTCAAGATGGGTGAGTATTGCTACCTTCTTGCCACCCTACCATACACGACAGATTTGTGGAGTGCTTGGGATATTGTTGTCACATGCACACTTTGACCAGTCTTGGCCATAAAAGCCTGTAGCTCTTTTAAAGTTCCCATTGGCCTCTTGGTAGCCTCTCTGATCAGTCTCTTTCTTGCTTGGTCATCCAGTTTGGAGGGACAGCCTGATCTAGGCAGGGTCGTGGTGGTGCCATACACCTTCCACATCTTAATAATGGTCTTGACTGTGCTCCAAGGGATATTCAAAGCCTTTCATATTTTTTTATATCCATCCATCTGTGCCTTTCAACAACTTTGTCCCAGAGTTCTTTTGAAAGCGCCTCGGTGCTCATAGTTGAGTCTTTTTTTGAAATGCACTACCCAGCAGAGGGAACCTACAGGAACTGCTGATTTTATCCTGAAATCATGTGAATCACTACAATTTAACACAGGTGGAGGCCACTTGACTTGGTGTGTGATTTTGAAGGCAATTGGTTACAACTGGGCTAATTTAGGATTGCTATTACAAGGGGGGTAGACACTTATCCAACCAAGCTATTTCAGTTTTTATTTTTAATTAATTTTCTACAAATTTCTAGAATATTTTTTTCACTTCAAAGCTGTGGGGTAGGATGTGTAGATAAATGAAAAAAAAAAAAAAATTTAAATTCCAGGCTATAAGGCAACAAAAGGTGAAATTTTGAAAGGGGATGTAGACTTTCTATAGGCATAGTGCTCTACGACATAATGAGGACTAAAATTGTTTTAAGATATATTCACAGAAAAAAACAAATGATGCAAACCGGGAAAATATTACCTAAAAATTTGCAACATTTCAAAATGTTAAAAAGTTAATATTTCATTTTTGCCATTTACTTTTAGTTACTATTCTCATCTGTCAGACCCCTTTCCTTTATACACTTCAAAATTGGGCCTTAAATAAACAAAACAAAAGTTCAACTACCACATCACAATGCCCTATTCTGGTGGAAGTATAGAATTGTCATTGACATAGCAAGCTGTAGCGTAAACGTCAAGAGCAGTTGCAGCTGACAAATCAAACCTTTTCCTTATTTGTAGGTAAGCTGCTTTATTTGTAGGTAAGCTGTCACATATCAGCCTCTATAAAATTTTGACTTCAGTGACGGTTAAACGAGAGTGATGCATATCTGATTATTTCATTTGATTCGACATGTATGTAGGTGAGCACTTTGTAACCTGCCCCTTATCACCCAAACAACCCCCTGCCCTGCACACACACACATTTCATACGGAAATAAAAAATATGACATGGGTTTGAGGAAATGTACAGGGAGAAGTATACTGTAGCGAGTATTTCTCTTTTCTTTGGCACTGTTGCCGTTTTCTTTTTCTTATTTTTTTATATCTGACATATCCCAAGAGATGGAGCATGATGATGGTAGATCGTTCATGGAAGACTTGATTCAGCAGAGTCAGGGTAGGCTATTGACAGCAATCTGTCTCGAATGTTTAACTATTTGAAGTACTGCAGTTGGTTTTGTTGGTACAGTACTATATTTTCAGCAGAAATAGTATTTTGATTTAGAACTATATGATTCTGAACATCTAGTTACGTTGTAGCAGTACCTAAAACTCTCCATTAACAACCCAACAGCAAAATGAAATCAAAATGTTACCCATACACAGAACTGTGTAAAACATAAATGGCAGTGCAATTTAACAAAAGATTAAAAAAAAAGAAAATAGCAACAGTTTTCAGAGTTAAAACAGTATCCAGTCAGTAGGCCCTAATGTCACAGTGCACTTGCAAATGAAAATGAACAAAAAGGCAACTAAAGATGACAGATTCATCACAGTATCTAAAACTGTTTAATGATTAACTTTTACATTACCATAGCTGGTCTTGTTCACTTTGTTTTGGCTGCAATTTCGTCAGGTGATAACTGAAGGCAGCGTTGTGTAAATGCACAATAAAGACTGATTTGCACATGCAAGAAAAAAAACGCGGGCTGTGATGGATAATTAATTGTAACATTGAATAGATGAGCTTTGTATCAGAAAACTAGTGACGGAACCTGGGACCTCTCCGATTAAAGTGTAGCGCAGCTACCGCTGTACAAAAGAGCCGGCTCCCTTGCAAGGAGCGTATATCGGGCTTATGTCTTTGTGTGTGCCTATGTCACCTACCAGCCCTGCTGCTGCCTTTACCCGTGCACGATACCATATACAGTATGTAATGTAATATATGTGATTTTATTCTTAATACAAGGGCGGTAAAACGTGACTGACGTGTATCTGGGTAATGGATATCCGAGTGCTGACTGTATTACAGTATTTGTCTAGCTTCTGCCACCTCTTCAAGTTATTGAAACAGCACCAATTAAAAAAAAAAACACAAAAAAAAACATAATGGATTTTTAAATTAAGTTTTGAAACAAACAATTAAGTTATGTCTGTTGAAAGGCTATTGATTTAAAAACAATATTTACAACAAAACCAATTGTTTAGTAGTTCCAGATTGTACATGATGTTAAATAAAAGATAATTCTGTTTTTAATTATGTCTCAATCTTAAAATTATAGGTGATGCAAAACTTTTGGCCATTTCTGTACAGTTAAGGTCATTTATTTTTTATACCCCACGTTTAACCCCATTACCTCTAGAATCATCTACTCCAGTCTGTTTCTAATTCATGTGTTAATGAAACAGTACTATCATTGATCTTACCCAATATGGGGCAGATTGATACTATTTTAAAGTTGTTGCTTGTTTAGGATAAGTTTCAAAATGGTGGGGATTGGTTCAAGGATGGAAAAAAAGAGCACATTGAGGCATTCAGCACGGAGAATCCGCTATGAATGAATGGCAATGAATGAATGATGATGATTGCAATTGCAGATGATTTATGAACAGTTGAGGGCACTCAGGGGCCGAGTCAAAGATAAATTCCGTGGGTGCCCAACTGCTACCTGCACGAGGCCGGCTATAAAAACATGAACAGTTACATGCATCCCAGTGCCGAAGATTGAAAGTGGCTGTGGCCACCTCCCCCCGAAAAGACGAGGCCACCAAACCATGAATGGAGAATAATAAATAATTAATGCGTCCCACAGTGGCACTCAGCCACCTATCCCCCAAATATTGAATTTAATGAAAATCAGCAGCTGAGACATGGCCCGTCCCCCAGAGCATGACTGCACCGAAGGAGAGAGCCCAGCCCCGACAACTCACTCCACAGAACTAAATACCAACCGCTCAGCACTCGGATAAGGGAAAACCACCTACTCACATATTTTTTATTTTTTAGGGGGAAACCTCAGGAAATCTGTGGCTGAGGACAGCCCTTCCTCCAGGCTCTAAGCGGTTAACTACTTCTGTTTCGGCTTCCCAGCGCTTGACTGAGCAGCCGAAACAAAAAGAAGCGACAAGAAAGAATAACATATAGAGCTTTTATGCGCTTGCTGATGACATTTTGGTGAGGTGCAGATTCTCCTTCCAGAAAGCAACCAAGTTTATAATTCCTTGTCTTCTCTGAATTTACCCACTTGTTCCACCTTCTAGATGAATACAGTACCCTGCTTCCCTTTGCCAAGGTGCCAGCATGCCTCTTACTCAGTCGTGTGATGCGTCATGAATGTGGTCTGCAGATTATTACACTTCTGGGAAACTCAATGGCCTTTATTCCCTCATCACTAGCCAACTGTCTGTGTATTATTGGAGGTCTGGCAACACACCTGACAGCAGTGGATACAACAAACCTACACACCCCAGTAGTCTGTCCTTTATATCTTATTTAAAATCAATTTTAAAAAGGTTCCCATTTGGCATGTTGATGTGATTAATTGAATCAGAGAAACCTGAGAATGAGCTATCCCAGATGGTTTCATTTAACAGGAGTTTCAAGCAGAGAACCACAAGTCCCATTTTTCAGATGGGTAAATGCCTCTTGTCAACAGGAATCTTCAGAATGGAGTTGAAGAGAGAGACGCTCAAATCTGTGTAAGTCAAGTGTGGTTTGGGTGGATCAAAGTATCCATGACTATAGAAATTAGGTGACTCAAGTCCTCTAGGCTGTGATTAATTAAGATCAGGAGTAACTGAGTAGCTAGTATCATTTCTGCCTCATGATAAATTGCTGTAAAAGAAACATTTGGGCACCAGTCTTTGTATCCTGCACTTATGAGCAGTGATGTTTCTTCTAGATGGATGGGAAGTAAATATTGTAACATACAGTACAGGTACATTAAAAAAATGATCTCTTCATAATATATGTTTCTTACTTGTGATACTTACTTCCTTCATTCCATGTTAAGGGTAGCCTGCTCTATAACACCAAGAATAATATCGGATTCTATGTATTTGAAAAATATATTACATAAGAGAGAGATAAATATCAGTTCCATATTAGAGATATTAGTATCCACGTAAATTACTAAGTAGGGAGCAAAATACAGGGATATAAGGTGTAAACAGTGACAACACTACAGTATGATATGTACATGTATTCATATATATATGTATTATGATATATCATATATGATATATATATATGTTCTGAAACCTACAATATACTGTCTAGCCTATCGTGATATTATACTGTGTACCTAACGATACGAGAGTATACGTATCAACAATACAAGACTTGTACTGCACTTATTTTTATTTCATTGGAATGTAGCCTGTCTAGCCTATTTGTGATGCTGCTGGTTGCTAAGCTGCTCAGCATTGCACTAAATTCTTTTTTATTAAGAATGGGTACAGAATTCAATTTGTTACATTGTAAAGGCAATAGAATATAGAAAAAGGCTGGGTATTGTTAAGTTTGCACATCTAATTGTTGGTAGGTAGCACATTTAATTGTTTCAACTAGTTATAACCCTCAAAGTAGTTAAGTAGAGGTCACAAACTTAGATAATAGGTTATTTCCCTTTTAGATAATGTATGGATATGTATAAGCTTACTTTAACTTTTTACAGAGGAGGGTATGTTATTGTACAGGTTATTTTACTTTTATAAAAAGGAAAAATTATCAAAGTTAATTCCTATAAAAGTTAAAAGCAGTATACCATGACAAATGCATAGGATTTGGTCCATAGTGGTTGGTTAAAGCACAGACCAACATGATAATGACCAGATAAGCATGGTAATAGATAACTCTGTCCACAATACATTACTGATCTCGAGAACCGCACTCAAAAACATTTTAATTAATCCAGCTCAAAGCACTCACACTAAAGTAACATTTCATGTTTAGTGGGGCTTAATGAGCACTATTAAAATAGTTTGTTTACAGTTCCTAGCAGTGCAATGGACTGTGGGATTTAATACGACAGTATCCCATCATGCACTGCCTGTTTACAATCTTGCAAATATGGAGCCCATGCCCGCAGAAAACATAACGCTGCTCAGCATGAACATTATGGGTTTGTTTCTTAAAAACACAAGGTATCAGCGATGGAGAAGGCAGCAACGGTCTCGCCATAGGCAAGCTTTGCATAGCCTCCTGCACTGGTTAGGTGTTCTTTCAAAGCCTGCGTTTTATCATAAACATGTGCATTTCATTTTGAACTCTGAAGTTCTCCTTTGAACAATTTCATCGCTCCAGATATCAATAAGTGCCTTGATTTTGGCATCTGACCACGTTGCTCCACCATCCACCATTTTACAATATAAGCCTAAAAATGGTTCAGCAGTATTGATAGTCGTTCTCAACTCCTTCATGCACCTGTTCTGAGTACTGTACTTGTAATGTCCACACACCAAAACATATCAGAAAGCATTTTGGGATATTGGACGATACACAAAAAATGTAGTTTGGCATTAGAGCATCCATACTTCTGACAACCTGCACTACCCGATGCGATCTAATTTAGAAGCAGACACCAGACTACCCTGAGGTGGTCTCGAGTATGGAGTACATTAACCGTACTGAGCACTTTTAATCCAGTTTAAAGGCAAATAATACGGTTTAAAGTCATATTGTGGACAGGCCTAAAGTAGCAGTTAAATCCCCAAGTACAAATTAATTTGTTGTAAATATGGTAATTTATTTGGAACTGTAGAAAGCTAATTCCACTTTTTGATGATACACTATAGTTATTACAAAAAAGTGTCAGAAAGTTGCACCCTTCAAGCGAAAGTGCTGGTTGATCATTACTATGCCCAAAAAAAGGGTGAGAATGCAAGACATTTTCCCCCCTTCATTTTGAAAATTGAAGCAAAACCCATTGTTATTGCAAATAACTGCAAAACTCAAGCAAACTTTATTCTACTCAAGACATGACAGAGGAAAATGAAGACATTAATAAAGTAACCCAGTCTGATTTGTTGAAAAAAAAATAGTTTGAGTTTGAAATGACATAGTTTCTAACACTGGAAATATATATTTGTTTACTGTAAAGATCTTTATTAGCTTGACACAGAAGAGTCCCAGTTTAAATGTAGGAGACTTCAATGGTTCAATAGCACAGCCGCAAAAAATGTTTGAATAAAAAAATTTAAAACAGCTAAACAGACAGTGCAGCTTCATAAATCAATGCAGCTGTTGAGGATATAGTAGGGTTTTTAAATGACCTTGTATAATTTGAATTTATCCAAATGAAGAAATAACAGCCTGCCATGACAGAATAGCCTTTTCTCTGATGTAATCAAACATTGCTAATTAACTGCATTCTCAGTATACTACATGAAGGTTTCAATGCTGTGATCAAATGAAGATCCATCCTTTATATTTGTGAAAGAAACACAAAATGATAGTGACTCCTTGTATCTTAAAGGCAAATATACATGCACAGAAGTGTATGGATTGGGTGTGCAGAATACTGGGAGAGCAGATTTGACTGGCAAAATGCAGGGAACTCAATTTTCTCTTTGTAACAATCAGCCAATGCACAGTGTTTGGAAATACCACTGGGACACCTTTATATAACATTAGTATATCACTATATCATGAAGAAACTCAGGCAGAACCATTTGTAGACTACACCATTTGTAACTAAATACATTTAGCACACATAAGGAGCAGTGGTAGGATATTGTTAACTGATGTTAGTACTGTCTCAATAACCAGTTATATGATTGGTTTTAATCTGAAAATGTTGTTCTACAAATGACTGAACTACTATTGTACCATAGTACAGAACCACTGCATAACAATCGGAGATCATTTGGTACCTGTTATATGACAAAAATGTTATTATTTAAAAATGAATTAATATCGATAGGTAAATGACAATATACAGAAGGATCATTTAGATTTAGAGAGAGCAGGATAAAATGCTTACAATGATTTGTTTCTTTGTTGTTGCTGATAAAGTGTTTGCCTTGTTTAAAAACGAAAAAAGGGAGAGTCTCATGCTCTGCTCATGCCTGTCAATCTGTCATACTGTACATGGTAAATACTATAACTGCTTAATTTGGCACTCATCTTCACCAAACTTTTATAAAACGTCATCCTTGTATAGATGTTTCAAATCATATTTTGTTGCAAATAATACAAATATTGCGTGCGATTATTACGCTAATAGGAGCACCCCATGACTGTGCATGCTCTGGTTTATTTATCTCAATTGTGCTCCCAATTTACACATTATTGCATTATTAAACACACTATCACGTTGTAAAGATGAAATCACATTTCTTGGTTATGTTGCTAACAGTTCACTCAAGGAAAGAATAATGTGACAGCATCCATTTATAGACTTTTTTAGTGAGACCTTTTAGTGGTCATAGTACCATCACCAAAATGACTGTGTCACTAACCACACATCAGCTATCAGGCGCAAAATCATTCACTTTACACACAGTGTTACCTGACTACTCATCATAACAAAAGACCAATGCTGTGCCAGTGAGTCAGTCCCATGCTTTCAAACTCAGCAGTACATCAGATCTGTCACCTTTTCATCTATTAAAAAGTAATTTCCTCAGCCACCCTTAAATCAATCATTAGTGATTTAAAGTTTTTGCTTCAGTCCATAACAGAAAATCCATCAACGCAGTTGAGAAAACCTGTCACTTTTTTGTTTCTTATGAAAAGAAAAAAAAACGAAATCACATCACATTATGACTACACAGCGCACTCACGTACTCAATGCACTATGCGACGCGACCTGTCTTGCTCTGAGAAGCGCTTTCCGTTCATCGTTTGAAAATACTGTATACCAATTGAACAAAGTGACGTCCCAATTAAACAACATAAATGACATTTGTTAGAACCGTCTCCCCGAGTTGTAACCCATTTAAACAGAAATCCTGATTACCAGTATCTGATTAGACAGCGCCGACTGTATAACTGTAGTATTATACTTTATTGGTTAGTTTCAGTGAACCCTGCTGGCAGGCACCCAGTGAGCTCAGAGCGGACACCTGCAGGGCTGGCCTTTGTCCAACACAGGCCTGTAGCTCGCTCGATGGTATGAGTTTGAGAATAATATTAATGTTAATAATAGTTGAAAGATTTCTGTCACTTAATTGATTTTTTTTTTTTTTTTTTTTTTTTTTTTTTTTAATAAGCAAGCATAATATCAAACTGGAAGAATAAGTCTAGAGAACCCAGTTGTCCCATTTTTTATGTGCAGGTTCAGAGTGCCATCTGCTGGTAAAGTTGTGAATTTCTCCACAGGGAAAATGTTACTTCTATGGCAAAAAAGGACCCTGATAACTATAGTGCAGACATTATCAAAACTTTATTTTGAGAGATCAGTGAATTTTCTTGAAACCTTATTGCCACCAATTACATCTAAAAGAGAAGCAAGGTTTGAAAGAAACAAGTGCCAAATATCCATAGATAGTGTAAACCCACTTTTATACACTAAAAAGCAACACATCCCATAAGTGCAGTGGTACATCAAATGTTATTCAGAGAAAAACATGAACAGATAACTGTCTCCACTTTCACTACTAGTGAAATGGGTGGGATATCTATTCTTTCTTTTACCCCCAAAAATGGGTTTCTGCAATGGTGACTTCCACCATTTGCACTTTTAGTAGGGAAGAATATACATTTATACCATAAATAGAATCTGAATAGGACACATTTTAAATAATAAATCCCCTTTGCAGGTACAGTGCCTTCATGTGTGTACCTGTGTTGCATACCAGTGACTCACAGAATATAATCCTTCTCTCCTCTGTCTCAGCTGACTATTTAAAGCATTATTTAAAATTGAGGATCTTTAGTTCAGTTTCTGGAAATCAGTAGAACTATTGAAATAAGGGGGTTTTATATGAAATGCTAAGAAAATATATTACAAAAGGAATACAGTCTTTAATGCTACCAATACAACATTTAACCCAAAACAAATCACAAAAAATAAAAACGTATACCTACTATATAACCAAGAAATTAATGGAAAATAAACCAATACAGATAATAAATAAATAAATAAATAAATAAATAAATAAAAAATAAACAAACAAACGACTGCCTCAACACATTTGTTCTAAGTCAGACAAAAAAAAACATAGTGAGGTAAACATAGTGTTAACAGTTTGGCTTTTTCAAAGTTGCCTCTGACTACAGAAATGAGAAAAAGTGACGCCTTGTGGAAACAAGCTGGTAGTTCAAAAGAAGCAACTGTACACACATGCACAACACATACAGGCAGGCACAACCTCTCATATATCAGTAAATGAGAAACACATTTTTTTTTGTTGTAAAAATGTTATTTATTGCTCTTTAACCAAGAATGAATGGTATAAATATGTAGCAAATAAAGCATAGCACAATCTTAAAATGGTAGCACAATTTCAACCGAGGATCTTGAAGAAAGGATATGTGTTGCACAGTTCAGACATCTTTATACTGGGGTCTGATGCTCCACAGGAATGGCTGGCAAAGACATTGTGGAAGATTGTATAAACTAACATTGTCTAAAATACACTAATAAGGTACACACTATAGAAAGGTAGACCATAGCCAACTAAACCATTAAAGCTGATTGTTACTTTTAATATTGTACAATGGGAAAAAGTGCTGAGAGCTTTCAGATGTCCAGAGAAATTACTGAGCACACTTAAAAGCATAATACATGTTTTAGACATCTGTAATACATTGTACTGGATTGTGGTGTATTGAATGTTGACATCCTGAATGAAGTACTGTAGTTTCAGGCTGTTTCTACACAGTATATATGCATTTAGGCATGTTTTGTGTCCAGAAGCCATTGACTTTGTAAAGGGATTTGTTTTCCTTTTTCTAAGAATAAGTAATTTACCTGAGTAACAGAAGTAAACAGGGATTTCAAGGCTTTTAAATTACAAAGCAAGCATTCAGTTATGTGTTTATGGGACATATACAGGTACATGTGGTGCTCTTACTTAGCCTGGAAGCATTTATCAAATTTAGAACTGCTGTACACATAAACTGTATTTCCCAACACAACTACAGTATATTACGGGCAAAGGCTTTTTAAAATGAGTTCAGTTTGTCATTGTTGCAAAGAAATGAAGCATAGATTACTCGGTATGTGCAACTTGGCTTTTGTGTACAAGTTCTTCTACTTTTAAATCGGAATACGAAGGACAGTGTTGGGAAAAGCAATCTAAACAATTGTTCCCAGAACAAATAATATTGTGCTGCAATAAGTCTGCACTTAATTCTAGTAGTGCATTACTGTTAATATTTGCTATTGTACAGATGATGTTCACAGTAAATAATTACTGTACAAAGTATACAGTCTGGAGACATTAATAAGCTGCGGTTATGAATCATTATTTACAATGGAATCGTGGAATGAGTTCACTGACAAAAAACAATGGAAAGAATCTGAAATCAACTTAAATCTACCGAAATCAATGTTTTAGCAATAAAAAAATGTTTGAAAATAAGATTTGTTCAATGGAAGAATTAAGTACAAAAAATAATGTCGATGAACTGACAAAGTTGTGTAGAAACTATATCACTGGTGATAAATCAGAAATTCTGAAGGCAATAAAAAATGTCGGCAGTGCCTGTCCATTCGAAGTGCCTTGCATGTTTGTTTTTTTTTTTTTTTTTTTTTACCCTCTCTCTCTTTGTGCTCTGTTTACATGTTTTCATTGGTTTCCATAGTCCTGGTCCATGGACCATTGACAACAGCGGTCCCTGCATTATGGTGCCTTCTCAAAGTGCCGAGTCTTAATTCAACTGAAGGGGCATGAAGAGGGAAACTTGTCACGTTCATGAGGTAAGCTTGGAATAATTTGGAGGGGAGAACTTGCGCCTCAAGTACTTGAGAATGTAAAGTGGAAGACAGCTCACAACAGTTATCACTGACACTTTCCACAGGAAGGTCGGGGTTGCGATAAAGGCGACATCTAGGAAAAATGAAAGACATGGTGGATAAGTAAATGTGGATGCAAAATCATCCTGTGCCGTTTCAAATGAAGATGGAAAAAGAAGCTACTGTCAACAAAATATTCCTAGCTCATGGCATCAAGAACCACTTTTACATGCTACCAATATATCTTACTAGAGACTATTTGTTCATATATTATAACTCTGTACACTTTAAACTGTAGATATGGTACAGTATGAGTTACTTTATACAATTTTCTTTGACTGCCTAAAAAAAACATAAAACAATACAAACAAAACAAAAGAGAAAATGGCCATATTTACCAAACTTGACTTAAACTCGCAACTTAAATGAATACATCACTTTAAAAGAGAAAGAAGAATCAATGAATTGACTATCCACAAGCTGCTATTAAGTTTTGATAACACGTTGATAACAGTGCCATTTCACCACACAGACTCCACAGTTTATTTTTGGAGTTCGGTTTTTCATCCCACGGTATTAGAGTAAAACTAAAGAACAACTGCTCTTTTGAGGTAAAGTTGCTGAACAACCTTACTTCTAAGATGTTTTCAGCATGTAGAACTGACATATGACGTTCAACAGTAAAGCCAAACTGTTCGGACTTTAAATTAATTAAAATGACTGTGTTTCACTGTTTGAAATGGTAATGGTTTGCAAATTAAATAGGCTGCTCGAAAATCATAGCTGTATGTAACAAGTACACAATAAAGTTCTAACTACGTTTTTACCTAAAAGAACCATAATAACTTTCCTTTTTCAAAGAATGCTTCACTACCTTTTTCCCCATCAATAATTTATCAACATTAAACGAGAAAGCATTCCTTTATAAAACCACCTACCTAAGAAAGCTCCGAATGACACTCTGCCTATACCTTTACAATGGTAAAACGGCAAGGAGAAGCATGAAAGAAAAAGATAGATTTAAAAAGAGTTGCTGTAGCAATAGATCTACACAGTCTATACACCTACTGTGACTGTTTAAGCATTAGGAAACACCCCTTTCTTTACTTTCTCAGTACTTACTGTTACAGCCTTTAGTATACTTTATTACTATATGTGTTGTTGCACCATAATGTAAATCACAAGTGTTCTGATATATGTATCCACCTATCCATTGATAGTCCTATTGTATAGCAGATTGATCCATTACAGGTTTTAATATTAACTTAATTTATCATCATGTGTAAAGGTAACAAGCTGCCCACTAAAGCTACATAAAAGCTATAATGGTTGAAACTGATATGCAGTGGGGATCTTTACTGCACTCCTGCTGTCTTCAAGTCATTTCACAAACTACCATTCAGTTCAAGCAAAAATGTCCCGCTTTTTATCCAAATCAGACTCTTAGCCACGTTGCTGCTTTCTCTGTTTTAACAATGATGAGAGGAACGTGCAGCTATATGTCATTTACATGGGAGCTGGAGATTCTATCAAAGCACTTAAAAAAATAAATGTAAGGCAGTAACAGTAAGTACTGATAATGCTGTAACAGACTGTGCCACTTTAATATTTCTTTTCAAAATTATTATTTTTTTTGGTATCATTTCTGTATACTCATAGTAAACAGTAGATTTTGAATTTGATATTGCGTAATTATCTTAGACAGCACTGAAGAAGTTTCATATTTGAAATGAATGTACAAGCAATTAAGATTTTAAGAAACGGAAAAGAAAAACTGTAAAAAGGAAAGCAGAAACATAGCGCTCTGTGCAATACAAATCATGCAGCACATTCTAAGCAGCAAGACACAGCCCAGGTTCACTTTTTATAAGTGTCAGGGATCTAACTATTCAAACAAGAACCTTGTATTCTTATGAAACTAAGGTTTTGAGGGAATGTTGTTTTTTTGTTTTTGCACCTGCTCCTGATTTCTGGTATATATTATTGACAAATGTGTATGAGAGAATTAGCTTATTTTATTTAAAATTGCAAAACAGGTCTGTGTTTTATAGTTTTAATACTTTCCATGAAATTCTGCCAGTTTTGATTAACTATAAAGTAAAATGTCTTTTCCTTTCCAATTTCAGAATAAACATAAGCATTAAGTCAATTCTAGTACATGAACAATACACAGAAACATATACAAAAAAAAAAAAAAAAACAGTATTGATGTGTAAGAGTATTCTGCAATGAACAGATTTTAGGGGGTTCCTGGAAAAACTTGATAACCCAGAATTACACTTTCTTTAGATAACCTAATCCTTGCGTTATATTATCAATGGAATAACTTTTTCTGAAGTGTTGTGGGTGAAGTTCTGAAATGGTGTGGGTCATGTTCTGAAGTGTTGTGGGTGAAGTTCTGAAGTGTTGTGGGTGAGGTTCTGATGTGTTGTGGGTCACATTCTGAAGTGTTGTGGTTCACGTTCTGAAGTGTTGTGGGTCAAGTTCTGAAGTGTTGTGGGTCAAGTTCTGATGTGTTGTTGGTCACGTTTTGAAGTGTTTTGGGTCACGTTCTGAAGTGTTGTGGGTCACATTTTGAAGTGTTGTGGGTCATGTTCTTTTTTTTATTCTGCAGTTTCCTGGGTATCAGTATATATTGTCCCCCATTTTCTAAAAATAAATAAATAAATAAATAAACTTGAAACTTGAAAATCCTCTGGAAAGTTGACTTATGCACCAAACCTCATGGTATAGCCATTTCCTGTGGCTATATACATACATTTAATGACAAAATAAATGCATTATCGTGCATACGTGATTAACAAAATATTGAATGTAACTACCTATAATTCAAATTAAATTCACAACAAATACACAGATAAATGATAAACTTACTCCAGTTTACTATGTAAAAACTTACCAAAATATTCATTGAGAAAGGCAAGGGAGGCCACATAGCAGCCAAGACTGAGGAACTCTCCGAGAACCATTAACCAATGCCACGTCCTGATGGTCAGTGCAACCATCAGCAACTCTGTCAATATCAGGGCAGTGAAGGAAATGGACACTACATGCACAAACTCTGACTCAAACAGCAGCAGCGCACCATACATTAAAATACCACCTGGTAAGAAAAGAAAAACACAAGGTATTCATGTTCTATTTTATAGTATCATATCATTCCTGAGTGATTCTTTACATCAGAAACTTTAAGAGTGTTGTTTCGTAAACCAAAATGTAAAAAATATTTGCAAACATAATTTTCAGTTTACTGTAACAAACTGAAAAAATGAAAACTGAAAAGTAAGAGTATTCTCTGGATAATTCTTATGATGTAAGTCAAATCGCAACTATCTGAAAAGTAAGTGTGGTTAGAAAGGAGGAAGGTGTAGCTTCAAAAGAAGGTAAACCCTCCTTTCTTGAAGCCTTCCTGCCACTTCATTACCTTGTAAACTAAACAAACAAGCCCTTGCTACTACACGCAGAAGCAGGAAGGACCCAGTATGCATGTAATCTGAAACATCTACAAAGCTTATCAATTCAACATGAGTTTATAAGACAATAACCATTAAAAATAATAATAATAATTAAACCATAGTGCACACTGAATTGTTATAAATTTTAGTTCTGTTTTTGACTCTGTAAGATTCTTTAGCCTGTACTAAAAAAACAAAAAAAAAAAAAAAAACCCAAAAAAACAGATGTGAACAGTAAAACCCTTTAATGTGTGTGTATAAGGTATGTTAAACATATTGAAACGTTGGGAAGTTGGCTCTTTGAGCAGAAACCTATAGGGTAATTATTAAGATTCCAAAATGCAGTTAATTATCCTGAAAAGTTAACTGAATCCCAAAGGCATACCTGAGACCTAAGCAGTTGCTATACAATATACAGTACTGTCATCTTTCATATATATATATATATATCTATATATATATATATATATATATATATCTATATATATATATATATATATATATATATAACCACACTTACCTTGATGAAAGTTGGTGTGGCTTGAAGTTGACTATGTTTATTTTTTAACAAAAGCCCTAAAACTTTACCCAACATGGAAGAAACAGATCTGTCTGGTTCTGAACTTTTCATACGTAGAAGAAATGGCTCTAAAATCCACTCTGACAATCGTTTCCTTCCAAGCTGGCAATAGACACCGGGACACAAGAAATTTGGGAAATGTGATCCCAGCAATTAAGAATTTGAAAGAAAATGCAGCCCCAAGCTTTCCACCAAATGCATCTTGGTATGATGTTTAATGTATTTTGACAGTCTTTCATTTATTTATAACATTGCATAAATTGTGCTTAATGGCCTCTAACTGATCACATAATTGCATTTTCGAACACTGTACACATTCCAGAGAGGCAAACACTATGTAATAAATGAAACTTGATAGGCAGGTCGTTTAAAATTGTGCTCTTTTTTGTTTCTTTTTTAAATGTTTTTACTATTAGCCTTTAATTAAAAACAGAACTGTTGATATGTTACGCATCAATAAAAATACGTCCTCACTGCAAAAGTCTGTTTATAGGCTAAAATATCGATTTACGCAATAGACAAAAAGCAATCTGCAACTGTTGATGAAATGAGGAAATTTAAGCTACTGAGAAACTACAGACAAAAATGGTTGAATAATTGTTAGGATATATTACTGCCAAATTTAAAAAGAAGACACAAAAAACATCAAAGGAAAAATAGTTGCACATACCTTGGTACACACTAATTAAAAACCAAATGAGAAAAGTCTTGAATGATAACGATCGACCCTAGGAAATAAAAGGAGAGGTTTTAGAACAAAGAAATTTTATTAATAACATTATAATCAAGGATTTGCAAAGCATGTTTACTATTGCTATGCACAGCCATGGGCAAAAGTTTTGCATTACCTAGAATTTTATTATTGACACAATTTAGAAAACAACTAAATGAACAAAATGTTGATACTTTATTTAACATCACGTAATCAAAGAAACTACTTGATTTCCATTACATGAGAGTAGATGTTGAACTTCATGCTGATTTGAACTCGGCTCTCGCGAAGATAAGCACCAACTAAGACGTAGCTTTGCAGTAAACTAGTGTGATTCCATCTGCATCTCCATCCATTTGAGTTGTTTTCCATCTGATGATGTAGATAACCTTCTGTCTGGTGTTGATTGTTGAAGTGTAATGCTGACTCCAGGGATCAGCTTATTTTGCCTCCCCAGTGCATCAGCACACACAACGGCTCCGATGCTGGCTCCGGGGATCAACCCAGCGCGGTCTCTCGAGCGCACCAGCATGACAACGTCTCGATTGAGCTAAGTAGGGTACATCTCTGGGGTCTTCAAGTGGGCACCTTCCATCCTCAGTGTTTCGTTGACTAGCCCATGACACCTCAAGAGGGCTCAACAGTGACTCTGGCATCCCAGCATCACCCCCCTCCATCCCCCACTCAGCTCAGCCCAGCTTACTTACCTGTACATCAGCGTTGCTTTCTTTCTATTGTGCTTGAGATCCCCATCCAGAATCTTTCCGTCTCAACCACAGCCAGTTGCTGCTCCTTTCCGCTGCTTCAGATAAGTTCTTCACTGTGCGACGCAATTCCTGGCCGCTGAACCCGACATCTCTGAGAAACCGGGTTGTAGAGTGTGCCACAAATCCTCGACAACCCACCTCCACTGGGTAAACTCGGACACTCCATCCTCGTTGTTCTGCTTCAGCAACTAGTTGAGCATACCGAAGTTTCTTCCTCTCATATGCCTCATCCACAGCATCTTCCCATGGCACTGTTAACTCTACCAGCTGAACAAGGCATGCTGATCCAGACCACAAGACAATGTCTGGTCGAAGCAGCTTCCAGGTGTCCTGAGCGAGGCTTGATTTTAACACCTTTTCTTGGTGGTTGCTCTCCTGGACAGAGAAATATTGTCTTTTGTGTGTAATGCTTTGATGGAACTGGTGGCAACTTATTGGTCAGGTTACGCTTGTCTTCCAGTGCTAAGGCCAAACATCGCAGCACCTGGTCATGGCACCAAGTAAACCGTCCTTGGCTAAGACCCACCTTACATCCTGTCAAAATGTGCCTTAATGTTGCAGGTAATGAACAAAAAGGACATGAGGGATCCTCCCCCACCCAGAGGTTTATGTTCTGTGGTGATGGGAGAACATCATATGCTGATCTGATGAGGAAACTGATCCTGCTCTGTTCCATTGTCAATAGGTCGTGCCAGCCGATCTTGCGCTGTTCCACACTCTCCCATCTCATCCATTCTCCCTGCTTCGCCTGGGAAACAGCCTTTACACACCTCATCCTCTCCTCCTGCTTTTGCACCTCATTGACTACCAGCTTCCTCCGTTGAGCCGGGGTCGCCTTGTGCCATGTAGGAGGAGCTAAATTGAGACCAAAACCTCCTTTTCCATGCTGAACTTGCCCCAAATATCTCAGCATCTTCCACAGCTTTCTTTGCCGTCCATTTTCTTCTAGTTTTCAACAGAGGTGCTGCCTCCCTTACACATTTGTTACGTGAATCTACTAATGCCATTTCCAGTTGGACTTTAGCGCACTTAAACTCCTCGGTTAGAGCAGAGATTGGCAGCTGCAGTATTCCTTTACCATAAAGTCCCACTCTGCTGAGGCAGCGTGGAACTCCCAACCATTTCCTGATGTATGAACTGATTAAAGCTTACAGCTTCTCAACTGTTGTCAAGGAAACCTCGTACACAGTCAGTGGCCACAGCAGTCTCGGCAGTAGACCAAAGTGAAAACACCAGAGTTTCAGTTTACCTGGTAAAGCACTGCTGTCTATGCTCTTCAACCCTTCTACTGCTTGTTGTCTAACTTCTCCCACACAAACTGTGTCCTTTAGATCCCTGTCGTACCATCTCCCTAGACTTTTCACTGGCTTCTCAGACATTGTTGGCATTGCCTCACCATTAATGTAGAACCTTTTATCTACTACTTTACCTTTAATTATAGAGATACTTCTTGATTTAGTGGGCTTGAATTGCATTCGTGCCCATTCAATGTTATTGGTTAATTTGCCCAATAACCGATTAGTGCAGGCTACTGTTGTAGTCATTGTTGTCATGTCATCCATGTATGCTTGAATTGGTGGTAGTCGCATTCCAGAAGCCAAGCGCTCTCCTCCCACTACCTATTTTATAATTACTTCCATTGCCATGGTAAAAGACAAAGTGGAGAAATGGTACATCCTGCCATTATTCCAACTTCTAGGCATTGCCATGTATTGCTGAATTCTGAAGTTGAAAAACTAAATTGTAACTCTCCAAAGTAGGCTTTCACCAAATTTGTTATTGTCATCGGTACGCTGAAAAAATAAAATGCTGCCCAAAGAAGTTCATGTGGCACTGAACCATATGCATTAGCCAAATCCAGGAATGTCACATGGAGCTCCTTCCTTTCCTTTTTTGCTGATTGAATTTGTTGCCAGATTACGCTGATGTGTTCTAAGCATCCTGGGAAACCTGGAATGCCTGCTTTTTGTACTGAAGTGTCAATGAAGCAGTTCTTTAATAGGTAGGTTGACAATCTGTGAGCGATAATGCTGAAGAAAATCTTGCCTTCTACGTTTAATAGGGAAATAGGACGAAACTGACCGATGCTTGTAGAATCCTTTTCTTTTGGTATAAAGACTCCACCTGCTCGGCGCCATGCTCTTGGTTTTTCCCATGCCGCTTTCAGCAATTTCCATAGGATTCGAACAACTCCAGAAGCACTCTTGTACACTCTGTATGGAACTCCAATAGGCCCTGGAGATGATGATGCCCTTGCTTTTTTCATAGCTTGCTCTACTTCTTTCCACTTAGGTGCACAGTCCTCCATTTGGTATTCGGGTGGATTGATAGGTGGGATATCTGAAGAAATTGACATAGGCTCCTGCCTTTTTGAATCTGTATGTGTTTCCTCCAAATATCTCTCCGGCTCAAACTTAGATGATTTTAGTGTGCCATTTTTCTCGCTGGTGAATATCTTCTTTACAAATTTGAATGGCTCTTTATAAAAGTTAGTTCTCGCTCGCTTTGTAGTGTTTCTGTAGGTGCTCAGCTATGCGCAATGTTGCAAGCTTATCTTTTATGACCCTTTCTAACAGATGGAGTCCTTCCTTCTGACTTTGTTCTGCTTTTTTCCATTGCGTCCTCAACTGCCTCCTTTCTCTAACTAAGCGTTCAATCTCCTGCTGCCGCCTAGACTTTCCAGGAATAGTTTGTACTTTTTCCTTCCTTTTTTCAATCCCAAACCTCCCGCTTCCATATGCGTAGATGATGTCCCCAAATTTAGCCAGCTTCTTTTCAACTGTTCCATTTAACCTTTCCATGTTTACTGTGTCCCATGCAGTTTTCTCACAAGCTCTTGGCCATTTAACTCCAGGCTTGTGTCCTCTGAGGTTCTTTTCTCTCTTACGCTGGTTCGTCTGACCGGGTTCGCAAGGATCATTAGATTCACCACTAGAATCCAAGTCCTCCTCACGTCTATGACAGGGGTGCTGATATCCTGCGAACTGTGGTTTGCTTCCTGTCGCTGGATTTCATTCGACTGACTTGACTGACTTCGTAAGAAGTACTGATCAATGAGAGGCCCTTGTCCCTTCTCCCTCAAGCATTTCATTCTCCCTTGATGAATCTTCAAACCCCTGACCGTTGTCGCCTTGCTCCAGCTGCAGATACAAACGTGGAGTTCCATGTCTTTGCTAACTGCAGATCTTGAACTAGTCTTTTGTGAAGTACTCTCCATTCTCATATCCGTTTCCATTCCTACGTTGTTAACAGTGTTATCCAATGTTGAGTCATCTTCCGCCCCCGCTCTCGCAGACTCTAGGGGTATTTTTCTCTTTAATTTCTTAGAAGCCTTGGGCAGGTGTCTCCAGAATCCTGTTTACCTTTGAAAACATAGAGCTGGATACTGCCGACCAGGGTAGCTAACCCTTGTCAGCCCCAATGGGGTCTCTTTCCTCCTGTCAGCTGTCTCTCCATGCTGTCATGCGGTCTTTCCCTTGTTGCCAGCTGCACTATTCACAGTAGTCACTGGATGTAGCAGATCTTCATGATACAAAATGATACTGCAAAAGTCTATCAGAAGCCATAATAATAGTACTGTATTTCACATTAGATTTCAAAATGTCACATTTTTCAATTTTTCAAAATTTTCAGTTTTTTATTATGTATATGGAAAACTACAAAGAGGCATGTAATTCAATTTGTTAACGTAACATTATTCAGCAGATTTAATTCGACTTGAAGCATAGCTGCAGGTGACCCCAGTTTTGTTTGTCATGGCATACTGCTTACACAGACACAAGTTCTGTAAAGCTGTTGCAAATTGACAAACTAAGAGCATCTGTAAATACCTTTGCTTCCCATTTGCTATATTAATGAAAAGAAAAAAAAAAATTCCCACTGCCAAATATGTACAGTAACACTGCACTAAGCAACTGCCAATGTTAATGAACTGGCCTTAGGTATGTAAAAAAAACAAAAAAACAACATAAAACTAACAATCAGTGGAATCCTTTTGAACCCTTTTCCCTTTACTGTTAATTTAGCAGTCAGGTAATACCATATGAAATCATACTAAACATCAGGTTTGTAAAATAATGGGATATTGTACACTAATCACCTTTCCTAATTAGTACTAATTAGAAGAGCCATCCATCAAATAACCAAGAATTAGCTCAAAAGAATTAGGAGATTGTGGTTTCCGCCTTCGGCCAAGGTTGGCTTGACCTAGACACTCGTCTGAAAAGAAAGCTCTGGGGCTGGCTGGCTACCTGTTGAGTGGGTGGGTGTTATCCTGCTTGGTCATAAAACAAATAATTATAATCATAATAATAGTGTAATACTGTTGAGAGAGCTGAGCTAGCATGCTCCTGAATTACTCTGGGACGTGTGCCCTGTGAGCAGTGCAATTCAGGCCACTGGAAAATGCTCCAAAACCTCTTACCTTTGTGAGGTCCTTGTAAAGTTCAGGATATAAGAGAGCAGTCTCTGGCTTTACATCCTGATCTAAAACTAATGAGAAAACTGGAAACATTGTGTAGATTGTTGCATACCTGTAAACACAGTAGAAAGCAGATGAACGTATTACTGATCACCTCCACTAAACTGATCACATTATAGTTACTGCCTTGTGTATTATGTATTGCTGCATATTTCATTTTAAAAGACAAATGTGTTATTTTTATCCACATGCCCTGAAACCAAGATTGAACTTGGAGATTGCTATCAAAGTCATTTCATTCTATGTCCGTCTGTTAATTGAACACCAGATTGGTGCATTCTTCTTTGTATACAAAATTATGAGGCTCCCTATTGTAAAGCCCAAGAGTATTCAGACATCCAATTTAGCATTGGCCGCTCACTGCAGTTCAATCAAAATGAAAACAGTGTCACAATAAACATGAAGCATTACAGTCAACAAAATAAAGTTATTCTTTTTGTCAAAAACTGAAAATTAAAACTCAAGTCTTCTTTGTTTACTTTCAACTAAGTGTGTCTAATGCCTCAGAATCAAATGAGAGATACCATAATGCATCCACTTACCCCACCATGAGAAATCCCTGGTACAATGGAATAGATGCAAAATAGAATACTGAAGAAAATACAGCCTAGAACAAAAAGAAAACATTGGGGGAGCATTACATATAAAAATGAAACCTGCTCAGTAATTTTCAGCACATTTTTAATGTTACAAGGTACTGTACCTGCATTGTGGAGATGATAAGGCCTCTGTGCATGACAAACTGACCCAGGGCAGCTGAACGCTTGTAGCTGTTGCGGCCGTGCACCATCAGCAACCTGCCAATGTGCTTAAACTGCTTGATGGAGAAATCTGCAGCCAGAGATGCTTGTTTCCCCTCCTATAAGAATGTTTGTTTTTTTAATGGGAGACACGACCACAGTTTCTCATTCCATTACTGTTTTTTTTTTTTTCTCATGATTTTAAGTTAATTATACAATTCATTCTGTCTCTTATTGTATAGTACTGTCTTCTTATGAGGCAGAATATGGTCTCCTGACATACAAGACAGAGTACACTACTTGATACATAATCTTTAGTAAAAAATTAAATACAAAAATAAAAAAGAGGATCCACATATTACGTGATTTTATTTCAAAGTGATGAAAACAACCTTTGTAACTTACAATTGTGGATTGAAGTGTTTAAGCCAATGTGTGAGATACAAAACAGTTCATATTTTTACCTTTCCTTCTATTCCAATTCCACAGTCAGCTGCTTGGATCATACTGACGTCATTTCCTCCATCACCTGTAAAAGAAAATTATAATTGTTTTGTATATATTATGGGAGTTTGTCAAGGCTAATTTGATATACCTCAGAATGCAGTCTGAGAAAATGAACAGTAACATTGGCCACTTGCCCGATCTCATATAATACAATTGACCAGAATAGGATATTCCCAGAAAACTGGCATATTGTGTGAAAATGTAATCAGTTACCAGGAATATGTATTATCAGGTATACAGTTAAGTGGAATACAGAACAAATCTAAAGTTAAAATGAAATTCTACATGGAATCAAAAAGGTTGTGTTTTACATTTATTTGTATGCCCCCTGGTGGACATTTGTTGTATCACTGGTACTCTTCTCTGGCAGGTTGACAACCAAACAGGGAAGTCCAAGTATCTGTGCTCACCTATTGCACAGGTACGCTTGCCAGTGTGCTGCTGCAGCAGCTTTACTATCTGGGCTTTCTGTGTGGGAGAGCATCGACAGCATACCACTGCTGGGCACTGGCACGCCAGCTCCACAAACTCATGCTCGTAGTACTTCAGGCAGACCTATAGTTTCAGAAAGGACACTTTCAAAACATCTTCCTGTGATGGTATTTAAGAACAACTTATGTTAAATACTGATACACGTGTTCTGAGTAAGGCAGTAAACACAAAAAAACTTAGTAAAACAAACAAAAAAAAAACAGTTTGAAAAGAAATCATGGGGAGCTTTGTAACAACAGCCTTGTAGATAAGCTGAGTTATTGTTTGGTGCAAAAATTATGGAATGTAAAACTGTGGGTGGGGTGGGGGGTGTAAACGTGTTGCATTTTTTTCTGCATTTGCTTTAAGTTTAACAATTGATATAGAACTAAAATGTATATCCAGCCAAGTTGAATGTATTATGTAATAGTTCAGAATCTTTCTCCAGTTGTAATGGGAAGCATGAGGTTTTTTTTTTTTTTTTTTACCCTCTAGTGAGTCCCCTGAAATGACAAAGGCGCAGTCATGTTTTCTTCTGAAAGCGTTCAACTCCAAATGAGCTTCTCCTCTGTTTAACACCTGCGATATTACAATGAGTTGGGGTTAATATTAAACACTGTATTAAAAGTAAGAGTAATGTAGACATGAGTTATCCATTTAAATGAAGATGTCTCAAGTGTTTTGTGCTATTTTAGTTTTTGCCTTAATGCCACAAACTTGAGCCTGTGACTTCTTCAGTATGTTTTGAATTATTAGGCTCAGCTTGTAAAACCCGAAATGGCTCAAACAGATATGCATTGCTAATCTAAATTCCATCCCTGTATCTTCCCTTTTGGCTTTACATTTTGATTATATAAAAATTTGTTGACAAAAGAAACATGGGCTATGGCAAATGTGATCAATTTTCATGAACTGAATACACTGTTTCAAATAAAGCACTTAATAATGTATTATTTGAAATAAGTGGGGCATATCATTATTATGAAATTCCATACTGCGGCTAATTGTCTCTGAAGCTACATAAAAGCAAGTTATCATAGGCAGTTTGCTTTAGTTCTACAATCTTCAAGTGTCCACTGAGACCACTTAGCACTTAAATAAGTGTGTGGATATATTCAAAAAGAAATCTCATGTTTCAGAGTAGGTGAACAAGCAGCCCACTGGTGCTGCATGCCTATCAAAACAGGCTTTTGACAGCGAAAGCTGTATAAACCTGTTTATTGTAGATAAAGCACTTCACATCTGCTGTGTAACTTTTACTGCATTACTGCATTATGTTTATTGACTATGATGATGACTACTAATAGTAATAACAATACTAATAATAACAGAAAACAATCTACTACCACTAAAATATTATTATTATTATTATTATTATTATTATTATTATTATTATTATTATTATTATTATTATTATTATTATTTTTGTTATTATTATTATTATTATTAGTAGTAGTAGTAGTTACGTCGGTATCATCTAAAAATGAAGGTAACAATAATAATAATATATATAATATAATAATAATAATAATCATCATATCATCATCATCATCATCACCAGTATCATCATTATCATCATGATAATCAAAAATGTTCATTAATGAAGTATCAAAAACGAATTAATTGTCTTATTTTAAATAGGGATGCACTGAATCCATGTTTTTGGGATTCGGCCGAATACCAAATCCATCTCAAAAGATTCGGCCAAATACCGAACCGAATATCAAATCTACAAAATCTGTCAATAAAACTGAAGGAAACTGTTGACTGAAAAACAGACTGGCAGCTACTTACATGGAACATGCACAATCTATACTTTTGAACCTTTTAGTTAATAGTATTTTTATTACTGAATGGAAATATATCCCTGAATAAGATTTCAGTTTGAAACTTACACAATTTACCACTAGCCCCCTCCCCTCACAACAGAAACATCAAAATAGAGAATCGTTTACTTTACCTTTACAAGAAAAGAGAGATGCATCAACCCACTATTTTCTTTAATGATCAGCCTGTGTCACCTGATCTGAGAGTAGGGTTGCCAACAGGCTCCAGAAGCTCGGGACACTTTAAGACAGGTCAGGTTTTGTAACTCGCCTCTCTAAACTGCAATGTATTCAGTAAAGTGAGTGTGAATTGTGCCAACTGTCACTAAATTAATTGAATTATTTTACTTGGTTGTCACCAAAAGCACACTCATGCCTGCAAGGATCGTTTCCATCAATCAAACCTATAAAGCAGCTGACTGGCTTTCTGAGTCTTTGACCGGGCGCGACTGTATGAAGCAAGAAATATTAAACAAATATAAACTTTACCTGCTGTCAAAAGGTTAAATGAAAGAGTGCAGGTGAGTGCAAAGTTATCATAATAATGGTGTTGCACTGTTTTAAGAGATATTGTTTACTGTATAAAAAAAAATTCAAGTAATATGATTAATCGTTGTTACGAGGCTCTCCAGATAGAATCGCCACCACAATTAAATACATTTACTAAACTGCTGAAGCAATTCATGCTCACTCTAATGTCGAATACATTGCAGTTTAGAGATGTGAGTTAAAAAACCTGACCTGCCTTAGTGTCCCGAGGTTCTGGAGCCTGTTGACAACCTTACCTGAGAGCTATGAGGAAACTATTACCGTGATGAGCGACCTGAATCTCCCTGTGAAATAAAACCCACGTTGATTTAAATGCACCTTGTGTGTAACACATATCAAATAGGCTACAGAATAGTTTAAAAAATATTTTAATAAAACACAGCAGTTCCCAAGTAAATCAACTTGTATTGGCACATTACAATAACATTGTTTAATTTACTAAAGCATATTGTTCAACAACTTTTAGCACATCTGACAGTTACAAAAAATATATATTACTGTGTGCCGATTATTATTATTTTTTATCTCAGTATTATCTCTGGAACACGTTTGACAGACAACGCAACAAAGCACGAAAGCCTACAACAGTTTCCCGTTACTATATATTACAGATTTACTGCATAACTACTCCATGAAAAGTGTGACGTGACTGTGCTGTTTGCTGTTTCAGCAGCTGTGTGTGTTTAGTGCATGCACCACCAGTAACAGGGAGTTGAGAGCTGCGACAGAGTTCATCAAACGTGTTCTTGTTATTAAATACAACAGTTACATTCAATACCAGATTTGTGTCTTATTTAAATAAGAACTGCACTCATTGGAAGGATGTATTAAAAGGGATGTGCGTCTGGGCAGATATAGGATTCGGTTCACCGAATCTTAAGTATTCGGCCAAATCCAAACCCTGCTTAAAAAGTAGGTATTCGGGCCAAATCCAAAACCGAATCCTGGATTCGGTGCACCCCTAATTTTAAACTAGAAAACTTTAAAATATTAAACAAAAAAACACAATACAAGTGCAAACTGCCATTTTTTAAATGCATATTTTGCTTCAATATTTCAAATTCAGATGTTTAACACACTAGTTCTTAGCAAAAACTGTAGAGAAGAATTTTCATATATTGTTCACAAATACCCACATTTCCTAAATGGTAATGCATTGGAGCATTTTGCAATACAAGCTAGGTGTCAGTGTTAGTTTGAAACAAAAGACAATGGTGTTATGTATTTCATTTGACTTTAAAAATCTGGACAGTCTAATTAAGGAAATTAATTTACAGGATTATTCTTTTTTTGTTTTAATTTCTTATCTTTAAAGCCCAAAAGGTCAAGAAGAATTTGTACTTGAATATAGTCAGATCATTCTAGTCATTGTAATGGTAAATTACAGACTGCGGGGCACTATTTATTATTCAGATTTTCTTTATTCCTACAACAAATCACATTTCTATGTAAATTATATCCAAATAATTTGCAAATTAATTAGGTTTGTTTAATATATACTGGTTATGGGCTCATCTAACCCCTACAATGAACATATGAGTAAAACGGGCTATATGCTGTGTTTTCACATCATTTAATTCAGAGGGATTTCTGTTAAATTAAAAAGTTAACTTAAACACATTTCAAACTTTAACTTACCGGTTTGAAGATATGAATATCCTGACTCCTGGACACCAAGTGTGAGCTTTTTGCAATACAGGTAGCAGTTTCTAGTTTATCCCCTGTTAGCATCCATATCTGAAACAAACAACAAGTATCTTGAAACGCATACACTTCTTAAGTTAATAAAACACGTATTTCTTTGACAATAGTATATTGTTTAAATCCATCCTTCTCATTTAAAATAAGGTCAGGTGATCACATACTGTATAGGATTTTAAATTATGGAGGGAATTGATCCGGACAAATTGTTCACACTAATGAAAGCTGAGGAACAGCAATTGGAACATTTCATTAGAGGCAGACCTGTTTTACGTAAACAGTATATGGATTACTTTAATCAAAATCCTAAAATCAAATAAGGTTAAACTTAAAATATAAGTCCGGTACACAAGTGTAAGACAATAGGCGTTAATCTTCTAAGCGTATCCTATATAATAGTTTTTACTAAATGAAATAAAATTTATAATGATTTCCTGAAGGAATCTTTCAACATTTCTTGGAATGTCAGTGCTGGTTGTTTATTTTATATAACACATGCATTTTTTGTACATCTAAAACAAACATTTTTTGCCTGGTGGCTACTATTCAAAAAGGCAAGCTTGATCTGGCAGACAATGTCCATTTTGACTATATTAATTGAACAAAGGGTTTATAAGATTTGATGAAACAGCAGTCGTAGTACATATCAGAAAACAACCGTAAGAGTTCCAAATTCTCCCAACTGGCAAAAAAAAGATGCAAAAATATTGTTGGGAAGAATACAGATTGAGAACTACAGCAAAGATAGTAAAGATAAACTCTGAATCACAGCCATACACCACTAAAACACTAAACAATATTGGAATAGATATACAATTGTCTATTACAAATAGTTTTTTTTTTTAATGTACCTTTATTCCTGCATTTCTCAGTAGCTCAAGGGTAGGCCTCACGTCAGCCTGCAGCTGGTCCTCGACTCCTGTGAGGCAAAGAAGTTCCATCTCACGCTCTAAACTCTCAACCACAGCAGCTACTTTCAGAGCACGGTCATGTATGCTTAACTTGGCTTGGCTATATCGGCTCTGTGGACAGAAAAAAATACATAAATACAGTAAAGATATGTGTAAACATACAAGAGGTACTATTCATGGAGTAGGCAGTTTAGCTAAGTTTTATATATCACATGAAGACAAACAGATAAATACAGAGAAAGTTTTTCTTAAGATTTTGGATATAATTATAAAATTAATTAAAAAAAAGCAAATTATAAAATTAATAAAAAAAACATTACTGTTAAAACAGTACATATCATGACAGTTTCAGCTGGAGTATACTCCAAGGATATTACTTTTTGTGATATTTAATATGAAATAACTACATTTAATGTTATTAGATTGTAATCTGTATGACAGTGGTGGCTCACAAAGGAGACAAGTGTCTTGTGTAACTTTTTCACAGTAACACATTGGAAAAAGTCATGAATAATTTCAGTATATTAGAAACATTATAAAATAATAATTTATTATACTATTATATTTATTATTCAAACTTATGTAAATACAATTTATGTGAAGTTATATGATTACGCACTTCATGCTGTGGACACTTTGTGACCGGTATAAGGTGATTCCACTATAATGTATTAATTTCGGGCAATTCAAGGTTTACCACCAAAATGGTTTAAAAAGAGTTAACACCGCGTGTTTAACAAAACACAAATGTGTTTTGTTTTCATATACGTCCTCATATAGAATGTTCTCTTATTTTTTTTTTTTTTTTTTTTTTTTTTACTTTAGAACCTCCAATTATTTCACTTTTTTCTCCCAATTTGGATGCCCAATTATGATATATATTTTTTCTCTTTCACCGAGCCAATTCTCCACACATCTCAGGGACCCGATGCTCAATAGGCATCATCCGATCCCACGAGCCAATCGGTGTCTTTTTACTCCCAGGAACTTGAGAGCAAACGTCTGCAGGCTACCAGCTTTTGGAGGACAAAAACCAGCCCAGCGAATCTCCGCCCCAAAGCTCAATCTGTAGGGATCGCCACAGAGCAGTGAGGAGAAACAGTCTAAGCCAGATCTCACCTCCCCAACCCCAGACGCGCCAAAGCCAATGCAACCCCCACCCCCCACCCCCACACCCCAGAAAAAACCAAAAAAAAAAAAAATAAAAAAAAAAAAAAAAAAACTCACACAACCAGGAGTTGAACTTGCGATCTCTGGTTCTATGACTCACCCTGAACGGTGCACGTTTATCCTTCTTTGTAGTAGTAAAAGGAGATCCGGTTCGGGTCGGGTAATTTAAACCCAACAGGTCCCCAGGTTTTTGGGTACCTGTGCCGATCTCTAATATATATATATATATATAGATAGATAGATAGATAGATAGATAGATAGATAGATAGATAGATAGTGGCAGAGCAGATCCTTACTTGCGTACAGGTGTAATTAGTTTATTTACTTTAATTTGTTTACCTGTTTAATTGTTTTATAATTTAATTAGTGTCACCTGCCTGAGATTAACAGGCAGGTATATAAACATGGTAACATGCTTGTTCAGGGCAGTCTGCAGTCTGTGTGAAGGAAAGAAGCTGTCAGTGTGGAGAAAGAGTTTTAAGAGAAAAGGTAGCGTGTATACCTTTTTTGATTGTGTTTGTAATGCGAACAATGTTTTGTGACTGGTAAACAGTTTAGCTGGCCGGTTTATAAGTTTAAGAACTGGAAACATTTAGTTGGTACTCCAAGGGGAGTTCCGTTTTTGTTTTGATTACTTTTCTTTTATTTCTGTAAAATAATAAAATGGCATGAAAGTGCTTAAAAACATATTTCTGTGTCTCACAAAAAATTTTCCCCGTGTATGTGTATATATATTATATATATATATAGATATATATCTATATATATATATATATATATATATATATATATATATATATATAATATATAAATTGGGTAACCCCATTGGGGTAAGTAAACTTAACTACAACTGTGTGTGTGTGTGTGTGTGTGTGTGTGTGTGCGTATATCTATATCTATATCTATCTATATATATCTATATATATATATATATATATATATATATATATATATATATATATATATATATATATAGATATATATATATATATCTATCTATATATATATATATACTGATATATATAAAACTTTTTAACAAATGTATATATATATATATATATATATATATATAATATATCTAGATATATATATTATATAATATATATATATATATACACACACACACACACACACACACACACACACACACACACACACACACACACAGTTGTAGCACAAAGTTTACTTACCCCAATGGGAATTTAAAAGTTTACTTACCCCAATGGGAATTTATAATTTCTAGAAATGTCTCGAAAACAAAGAGTGTTAGGAAAAATCTTTTGTAGCAAAAGTTTTGCTTTTTTGGATGAAGAAAAAAAGCTGCAATCAATTGATGTCTGCATTTATTCGTTTTAATCAATTATTTTTCAAAACTCAAAAAATGCTAATTCAAAATATTCATACCCTTTGATGCTATGATAGTGTTGTTTACAAGGTGCTAGAAATTTCAGTATGATAATGCAGAACCAAAGTTTTGAAAAGTCTAGAAAATGCTGGATTGTAGGTGAACATTCTTAGAGAGTATAAAACGGTAGAACATTCTTTATTGTCATGAAGCTGGAGAAGAATACAAGAAGATTTCCAAACATTTGATTATCCCAATTTCAACTATTGTTTCTATTATCAAGAAGTACAAGACTCATGGTACTGTCATAATGCTCCCTTGGCCTGGAAGAAAGAAGGTTCTTTCACCAAGAACAAGTAGAAGAATTGTGAGGAAGGTTAATAACAATCCGAGATTGGCTGCCAAAGACACTAAAAGTGAAGTGGGATTTGGGTTTCCATTTCAACCATAGGTTGAATATTGCATGGTGAAGGTCTCAATGGTCGCAGGCCAAGGAAAAGCCACTCTCAGGAAAACGTTACAAGGACAATAGCTTAAAGTTTGCAAAATGGCATCTGAATGATGGATATGAGTTCTGACCAAAGGTTTTGTGGAGTGATGAAACAAAAATCAAGCTATTTGGTCACGCTGATAGGGTTGTTAAGTTTGGAGAAAGTCTGGTGAGGCGTACAAAGAAAAGAACACCATACCTACTGTCAAGCATGGAGATGATAATATCATTCTATGGGGCTGTTTGTCCTCTAATAGCACATGAAATGTAGTTCCAATACTATGTAACATGGATTCCATAGGATATCTAAAGATATTGGCCAATCATCTGAAACCCTCCACTACAAAACTCGGTTTAATACGCAACTGGATTCCAACACGACAACAATCCAAAGCACACATCAAAATCTACTTCAGAATGGTTAAATAATAATAAAAATCAAGGTTCTGGAATGGCCTAGTCAAAGTCTTGATCTAAATCCAATTGAAAATCTTTGGTATGAGGAAAGAAGGCTGTGCACAAGAGAAGTCTTTGGAATTTGAATGAACTGGAACAAGTTTGGTTTGAAGAATGGCCAAAAATAACAAAATAATAATGCTAAAATATCCTAATTATTTAAAAGAGGTTATTATTGCTAAATGTGCCTCCAACTGTTGTGTAGCATTATAATATTGCAATGTTCAATTAAATAAAATACAATTAATGTAAGGAAAAATTACATTTTAACCTAAACTCTAGTCAACATTCTTAAACAGCAATTATGGAGCCCAGAAAGGTTTTTTTTTCCCTCAAAGGATGCAAGTCTCCATTATAAACTTCTATTTGCTATTAACCACAGTACTAGCAGTAGCAGTTCATGTGATCTGAGCACAGATTTTAATTGAAGGAGCCCAGAAGAGTGAAGCCTCTGTTATAAACTCCTATCTGCACACTGGTCTGATCCCTGGTTCTAATTGGAGGAGCAACTCAAACCCTCCTGCCCCCTGCTGATGCACTGCTTGTGAGTGTGCTCAATTATAAGTTAAGTGTTGAATAACGGAAATTGCATACTTCAATTTTCTGAAGGCGATTTTAAAAAAGTGACCAGAGAAAAAAAAAATTCCAACACAAAAGGTAAAAACATTATGAACGTTAAATACAAAGCCATCAAGTTGGATCACAGGAGTTGTACTTTTCCTCAGCATTTCTGCTGATTGTAAACACCTTTCTGCATGTACCAGATAAACTGCTATTCCCAGAAGACACTGCATGTCCATATGCCACATGCATTATGACACCAGTGCGTCAGTAAAGTGAGACACATTTTCAAAGTCCCACATTATGATACCACTTCCTCCTCTCTGGGAACAAATGTAGTTGTTGGTGTTGTTTTTTTTCTCTGTTAGTGAAAAGTATGTAAGTGACGTGGTCTTGAAATCAAAATGCTATATTAATTTTGTATCCAGTGCATTTTTAAACACACGCTGGCAGTGTCTAACAGTTAAGTGTATAAACTATAATGAGCTACTCTTTTCTTTTCTCTGTTGGCTATTACAGAAAATGTGTTTAACAGCCAAATTAGGATAAATCTTAAGTGTACATGTAGATCTACTGATTTACCTGTCCTACTATGCACTGGGCTTCCCTGACCTAAGCACCACACTATTACATCACTAACTTGTTGCATTCTATTTCATAATGTATTTTAGTAGTCTGATTTGCAATTACTGTAAACTATGCTGTATTTACATACTTATCTTGCATTGTAACCCTGTATTGACCTGTAACACTACTTTGCATTGGATAAATGTCAGTCTGAATACACTAATAAGATACTCTTGTTGCTTAAGTCTTAATGGGGACCCCCAAGTCCTCTGCCCTTTTTACTGCCTCCCCAATGTTTTTTTTTTTTTTAGCCACCAGCTGCAACTGCTGTACGAGTATCCCCCAATTTCCTATTTTAATTAATTGAATACAATCAGACAATTTGCACAGTACAACAGTTACTATCGCTGAGTACATTACATGTTGTTATTGTTAAAATAAATATAGAGAATTAAAACTTATACTGATGCCTGACTAGAACAGCAATACATGATTTACATAGTATACCTCAAAATCCTGGTACTGATCTTCTGACAATGATTTCTTTGCTACCACTAGAGTGCGTAGTCCTTCTCTTGCCATGTTGCCACACTGAGAAAGAAAGAAAAACAGAATTTTTGAGAGATCTTCGTGGTGCATTCCCTGAAGGCCCTGCTGAAGCATAAAAATTAGTGTTTCATGTGCATCAAACCCACTAACTACCAATTACTGACCAGAGAACTATTCATGTTCACTACGCAGACAGCTACTTAAAAACAAAACGTTTTTTCTATTTAAAACAGAGACAGGGTGTAGATATACTTTTCACATATGACTGAGGTACTTTTAAAGCTTGGATGGACAGTGCACAGTCTGCCTTACTGTTAAGAAATAATCAGAGCATACATTTTAAAATGAATTTCTACAACATTCTTTTTATAATTATGTTAACCAGCTGGCATGCTAACAAGGTCATAACATTGCTCTCAAATACTTCCAAAACCACGGATCTCTATGCAATAGTACAGTAGAATAAAACAATCAATGGAAATATAGCTGGCAGCTACATTTAAAAGGGCAAAAAAAAAAAAAAAAAAAAAAAAAAAAAAGGTGGTCTAAATGTAGGCATAGTATTACACCCAAACAAATTAACAGGATATTATAATTAACTGTACATCATTAATACCACTGTTATGGTTATGACATTTTATAAGGTCTCCAGGGAAATTTCATTTGTTCAGGCCACTAATTAAATAAAATTGTCCTACAGCAGGTATTGGCTGAGAAATAGGCAATGCAATTATGAACATATGCACACAGATCAGTCGCTTATACTTTGCTTTTTTTATTAACCCTGTTTAGACAATCACATTTGATTATTACGAGTTTATTATTGCTAAAAATATAAAAGACAATTAAGGTTGAAAGACAGTATATTTAAATAAAATAATGCAAATCAGGCAATAATGTGGATAATAAAAAGAATACATCACATTTGTACTTTATCTTGCAAGAATTCAGTTTTTGCATTCTGTCAGCCTCATTATTAGAAACACACACTAATGTGCTTTTCTACAACCAGGAAGAATAGATGCATTAGTATGGACAGTACATTTTATCAAATAATGTTTCTGTGCAGAACGTAATTATGTAAAAAATATTTAATCTATTGGATCACTTAAAAGGCAAAGATCTATATAATTATGTTATAAAACACAAAGCTCAATTTGACAATTACAAGTAAAATTATTTTGATTATACCAATTATTTTACTTAATAAAATGCTGGGCACAAATTTAAATTCTGTAATGCAGTTTTATTTATTAGGTAAAATACTTTTTTTTTTTTCCTTGTAAGGATTGCATTATTACAATGTTTTATTGTCATTATTTTATTGCAGGGTACACTAAAAGGTGTTGCTTATTTTTATTAATAATAAAAAAGTGTATACAAATCATATTAGGCATTGCATATATATATATATCCTTTCCACTTAGGACTGGAACCTACCTCAGCCATTCCATTTAAAAATAATATATACTAATATATTATATATCTATATATATATATATATATATATATATATATATATATATATATTTTTAAATACTTACCTCCTCCTCTAGCCAATCGTTGTACTGTACAGTACTGGACATTGCAACATCAGCTCCTTTCATGTAAAATGTAATGTCACCAGTAGACTCTTCCTGTGCAGTATTATAAACATAATTTTTTTTTAACAAAATATTACAAATAACAGCACCATTCACTGAGGTAAATGAGGTCCAATCCCAAATGATATAATATATAAAGTTCTGTATATGCTTTATCTTACAAAATATGTAGGAGACATGCAAACTAATATTTATTGATAAACATTTGTACAGATTATATGCTTTCTTACTGCTGGAATTCACTTTTGTACATGTTTTACCTAAATAGGTGCATTAGTTATTTAAATATTTCATAAAATAAAAAGTATTTAGAAATATGTACTATACTTGTATTACACTTTTTACTTATCATGTTGAATCTGCCTGAGCAGTTTTAAAAACTAAAATAAACCGGACAGTGTGGTCACAAAAAACAAAAAAAAACAAAAAAAAAAAAAAAAAACATCAGATTCTAGCTGACCGGGAGCAACCACTGGCTGGCCTAAACCATAGGATGTCCAAATATTGAATCTTCCTCTTCCCAAAGAACAGCAAAGTCTTTTTGAAGGGACTCATTAAAAAAATGTAAAGGAAAAAAAAAAACCCTTTTTCTTTCTATTGTTGAAATAGATAACAAAATTCCTTACTCTAACAATGATCCCCATTCTTTTGCTCTCAGATGTAAATGGGAAAATCTGCAGGATGTAAAATGTGAAGATCTGTCCACCAGGGGTCTTCAGCTGCATTGAGGTCAGGTCCCTGTTAACCAGCGTCAAGCCGACACTCTCTGTCCACTGCACCAGAGCCACCTAAAAAATAGAAATTTCACAGTGTCAGGGGTCAATCACACTCTTGTGTAAACTGCACTGGAGTCAAATAGCCAACAGAGGTGAAAGGTTGAGATGCTTCTATATATATATATATATATATATATATATATATATATATATATATATATATATATATATATATATATACTGTACTTCGGGTCAGATGTCATCATCCTTATTATCTCAGAAAGGGTACCATATGTCATAAAGAAAACTAAATATTCATTAAATCTATAGCATAAACAATAAAAGTGATCAGTGTACAAAAGAGACTAATACAGATCCAATATCATCTTGGCTCATTTTTAGCCAAAACAGAAAGTGAATCTTGAAATGTGGTGCATTTTCTTTTAATCAACTGGTCACATTAGGAATATTGGCATTAAATCTAAAAACAATAAAAACAAACCAGATTTTAAGCATACTATTAAATTGCTGTATGCTATAGGAGTTTTGAACAAATTGTTTTGCTTGGAAAATAGTTACGCCTGCCTCTTCATAACCAGTACTTTAATTGTTTTTATATTTTTACACATTTTACAGCAGATAAAATACAGTAGACGTAGTAGGTCTGTAGATGAAATGGCAACCCCAAAGTAATTAATTTTAATATATGAATTAGATTCAGTAAAGTCCACAAATGAAATTGAATAGGAAAAACTCATGTCACCCTTTAAATAAATATCAAAAATTATCAAAAACTAGTATTTTCAAAACAGAAACTTAATTAGGCAACCTCTTATTTAAAAAAAAAAAAAAAAAAAAAAAAAAAAACACATAAATACTAACACTGGGGTCAAATGCCAAACTTCACTTTATGTCACGTGTACCTTAATATCTTTCAAATTCAAAATTAGTTAAATATGTACATTTAGATAATGTGTTTGCCTCATAATCTATTTAAACACTCGGTGTTGCACTAGGGTTTCTAATGTACTAACATGTATTTATGGACAATAATTAAAACTGAAAAGCATGCATTAAAACTGCTCTCTACTTAACGGATCTTAACTAATGAGATTAGATTAATGAATGGGGCACTTTATGTGTCTCTCCTCATAAAGTGCTGTTTTTGCTGAGAGCAGCTAAATATGACAAGGTTAGAATTATAAGCCTTCTGGCTGAGAATGTAATCAGTCATTAGTCCCCTGTAGGTCCCAACTGACATTTGTATACCATAACTATCAAGAAAAAAGGTAAATAGTTTAACTTGTAAACATAATAAGAACTAATGTTCTTTTGGCTGTAGCTGCACTTAACTAAAACAAACGTTTTAGCATTTTAAAAACATTTTAAAACATTTCAAGTCAACATTAAAACTATTTACGAGATAGAAACAGCCATGGCTCTCACAGCTTACGTTTCAATAATTGTCACCCTGTATATATAGCATGCAAAATACTCACAAACAAATATGACTCTGAATCTAGCACAGACATAAGTTGTCAAAATATTTATGTTTGCATAAAGTGAAGCCACAGATATACATACTTTTTCAAGTTATTCATTATTATTCATTACAGATTATCTTTTTATTCTTCTGCCCAAGACATATTTCCTGTATGCTGTATCAGCTGCAAATGATTCAATACTACAAAGGTTAATTTTCAATTTGCCCAGTGAAAGGTTACTATTACATTTGGACCTGTAAATTGTATCTTCCTGCTAATACCCTATCATTTCATTTTGTGTCCCTTTGTAGTTGGGACTTAAGCATGCTATATTTGGTGACTCACATCTGTTTATTATTAAGATCATGCTTGGTTACACAGCCTTTCTGAATTAGAGGCTTGCAGCCTTGCCTCTTCAGTCTGTACTACCTGGCCCCAGATTCCTTTATCAGTCTCTCTGGAGCTATATAGGTCAAATTAACTATAATCATTTATGTACCTACATCAGGATTTGAAGAACAACAAAAACATCACACAAATATAGATAAATACATACAAGTGACTAATAACGCCTTTGTAGTCAGACCTCAAACCAAACCATATTCCTCCATTTCTGTACATCAAACTGAAACATTTTATTAAAATTCTACTTACACTTGGAAGACCGAAGCTGTTTTAAATTGTTTTATAGCAGCAGGGTTCACTACTGTCAATATAACTGACTTTAAATCTGTTTCTGCTCCCCTGACAAACTTTTCTGAATGTCAGAAGGCTTTCCTTTAAAAGCTGAGCCACCCCAGTTTCTGCATGGACATTGCTCTACACACAGTGCTATAGCTGTTTTACTGTAGCTCTTCTTTTCCCATAACTGTTAACAGCATAACACATCTCAGCACAGCCACTGCAGCCCCAAGGCTGACAGTTACAATTATTTCTGTTACACCGCTATGTTTTATGGGTGTCAAATCTTACACTTGAGGAATGAATTCTGTATCTTAATGCTCACTTTACTGTCTCTGCCAATAATAACTACAGTACAATACCCTCAAACAGTGGTGTTATTGCTCTAGTATTGTTGTTGTAGTCACTGCCATTCATACATGTTTCATGGGAACTGTCAAAGTATTTCCACTTGCTCAGCACTGCAGGGCTGGCCCAAGATTTCAGACAAGACCATCTATATGGATGCTGTAGGAACTCACAAATGAACGTTCATGACACATTATATATAGGGAGGGAAGTAAAGCTTCTACTGCAAAGCTCTTTGAGCTATCAGACTTTGTCATGCGCTTTTAACCTCCACATTACATTTGCAGTGAAACCTGGAATTGACCACTTATTTACTTCCATGACTACCCTTTGTACTGACATTAATTAGGTTACTAATTTTGAACGAAAAAACAATGAAAGAAAAACACAGTTTTGGTTTCTGACATTTCAAAGTAGAATAGAGAATCCTGTAAATATGGCTTTTATTGTCTCATTAGTTGTTAAAATGCCATAGAGTAATAATTATGTGCAAGTCAGATAGAGAAATAACAATTTGGTCCTGTAATGAACACACTATAAAATAAACAAAAAAAAATTGCTTTTAAACTTATTTTAAAACCTTTTTCATCATCAGCACATATTACCTGCACTGTATTCCTCGGGTATTCAGGTGCACCTACATCAGGTTTTCCATTTTCACCACTGGTGTTCAGGTGCAGGATGTGTTTGGATACATCCTGCAGCGAGATCAACCTCTGACCCCCATGAAGATCCCTCAGCAGTTCAAATAGATGGAAATCCCTAGAGGCGAGGTCAGGGGGATTGACATAACCTCCCACTTTGTGTTGTGAAGGGTGAATGCTAGGTTAACCTGGCAGATTGCGGTTGACCATCGTCCCAAAGCAAAAATATTTTTTAGGTTTGATGAGGGGGTGAAAGACCTGGCTCTAGGATGCATCCACATACTCCCACACAACGGGCTTCCTGGCTCTTGAACACAGATTGGAACAGTCAATACAACCAGGAGGAGAGTAGAATCTACCATGTAGTGTTTACACTATATTATCCCGCGTAGGTTTCTTTAACCACCTCTAAATTCCTGCCGCGAGAACAAACGTTCCCATGTTAACTCTTTAAGTTAAAAGGGTTGTGTATCCCACAAATAAAAATTACAATAACTTTCTTATTTTTGCAACAAGGTGAATGAAACAGGTTTCAAATTTTCTGACAGGTTGGGTCTGGTCATCCAAATTGTCAGTTTCCTTGTGATACTTGAGTCACTCTCAAATGTATTTTAAAAAGAAACCATTTGAACTACAACTGCTCAAGGTACTTATATCTGACTTTTTTGACATCGGAAAAACACGAATATATATGTGACTGATTTCTGCTCAGTAGTTCAACTTCAATAAAAGACGCAGTCAGAACCATAAACAGCTGCATCCTGGATATAAAACTCTATTCAACCACATTGGGCTCTAGAATAAATATATATTAGAACAAATACCACAAAAGATGAAGTTAGAACAAATACGAAAAATTTGTATCTGAAAAGAAATGCTTTTAACAAAATTTTATGTTCAAGACCACAGCATGTGCTATCCTTTGAGAGTTTAGAGTCATATACCATACAGCTCTATGTTATAGCTATTTTTTTATATTTTGTTGAGAACCTATTAGAACATACAGTATCAATAAATCCCATGAATAAGGTAATGTTGGACTACTAGCATATATCTAAGTCAAATACTTAAAATCCATAAAAATGCAGTACTTCTGTTTATTAATGTGTTTTCTTTCTGCCTGACCAGCACACACAAAAACACTTAACCCTTGGAAAAATGTACTTGATATATTGACCTTTTGTGGCACAGTGCTTATGCAGTACTACCTTTTTATCTATCAGAATTGAAATAGCCCCCTTCTGTCATACATAGAAGGCTTCCTAAAAAGCAAGCTCATAATTGAATCATTCTAGTGTTGACTGCACCATTCGATTCAAACAAGTTGCAACAGATTTAGGAATATCCTTCACACTGAAGACAATAAGGACTTCTGGATGGCAGATGTGCTCTGTGCAATTGTAATTGACTTCTTATGAAGGAAACTGAGAAAAACCGTAGTACGCATTTAATTGATGTCTACAAAATCCTAAAATACACTTTCTTAGAAAAGGACAACACAGAACCAGAAATATGAGGAATAAAAACAAGAAAAAGAGCTATATTTATTTAACAGTTTGATCAGCTGTTGAACCTCTATGCAGATCGTATTTTACTTGTTAAAAAACAGCTAGTCATTTAACCAGGAAACCTGTGCCTGCATATCATTTTTATGGTACAATTGTATCCATATTTGTTTTATGCTACACTTAATTACCTCAAGAAAACAGTTTTTCTGTGCAAGAGAAAAATCCATCAAATATCGAGCATATGAACTTTTAGCCTCGAAAGACAGTAAGACCCTCCCCCCTCAAAAAAAGCAAAAACAACAAAAAAAAAAAAAGCAAAAACAACAAAAAAAACCTTGTTAAATAAAGCCTTGATTATATGGAAATAGCTCGTGTCAATTTTAAAGAAAATCTATTGGCTATTTATTCTTCTCAGGTGCCAGAGGTCATGACAGTGATGGTTTATGTCATTGACAATGATTTGCTCTTCCCAAATACATTGACAAAAGAGCATGATTAGTTGTGCCTGAATAAGCATTTGCTGTTAAATGAGTCAAACACTTTGGCTTGAAGTGCACATTTACTATTTTGTACCTCATATTTAGCGTTCCGCATTTTCATGGGAATTTTATTTTACTAATATTAAAATAGAGATAAAATTGGTAAAAAAATTGTTTTAATTGAAATATCGGTAAAAATCAGGGGAAAAATTCTCAGTATACACACTTTACATGTGAAATATGATGTGCAGCAGTTCTGGCTTCTGATTAAGTTTAATGTCCCTGACATATATGATGAAGCAGAATCTATTCAAGTCGAGGCCAAAGTTAATAGTATCTGCAGAAGGTATCAACATGACATCTGCACAAAACAAGCCAGGTTTATTTGCCTTAAAATCATAAAAAGAAACTGACAGAACCGGAGCGGTCCAAGCCATCAGGAGACGTGTCAAAAATCACATTGGACACTGACTGTCCAGCAAAGCACAGCACTCTGACAAACTCATTAACACAGTCATTCTGCGCGCTTGCTTTTATTAAAGTGTGTGTAAAAGCCGCATAAATGGATTGCTTGTCTCTCAATTCACTTTCCTATTTTAGTTTAATGTGTTGCTTTCTTTCAGTATGTTCTTTTATTCTGTCAGCAAGAACATGTACCTCAGTGCAGCAGTATCTGAAATGCAATGCTTCCTCTGTCTAATCTGGCCCACTTCTGCTATTTGGCTTTTTGTATACTTCGAAACATTCACTCTCTTTTGAATATTCATAAACTGATTTACCTTTTCTCCCCATTCCTCATCCACTCAAAAAACTATATTTTCATGAAAGTAATTCAATAAAATTTTTGATTATGCTGCTTACTACGCCCAGCGCTTGCCACAATAATCAGACTTTGATTGGCCAACAGAATCAGGTGATAATTTGTGAACAGAGAACCAATGTGCGACGTTTGAACGGTATTTGGTCCTCTGACGTCTCAATGTACCTGCTATATCCTAGGATGCAATGTAGGGCTGTTTATTACAATGTCGGAGTCAAAATAAAACAGCATTTTAATCAAAATATTGTTTATTTCCGAGAAAATAGTACCGGGAAAATACTAAATAGTAGACAAAAAATCGTGTATAAATCAGTAAAAACCGAAGTTCAGTTAAAAATAATTAAAAAAATTAAATTAAAAATTCGGAAAAAACCATAACGGAATAATACTCACATGCTACTTTACAGCACAGTAATGACTGTACTTCTTAAGAGCTATATTTGTCCACAAAACAATAACACTTGTCTCAAAAATAGCACCAATTTAATTGCCTGCACAGAAAGGTTTCAATTCCCAAGTGATACACTCCATGCTTTTCTTTTTTTTCTCATATATTGAAAACATCTCAAATGGTAAAGGACCCATTACTGCTTCTAGATAATAAATAGCTAGTTTATGAGAATAAGCAGTCATTAAAGGCCACGACCGATCACTCCCCTCTGACCACCGGACCAAAGGTCTTCAAAGGGCCCTGTTCACAGCATGCCTTTGGATCACCCGGTCTAATGACCTTTGCACTTAGGTGGTCTACCCACTTAATCTCTTTTTATTATTGTTCATTACATTAAGTCAGCATTGTCTTTCTGCAGCTGGAAATTGATGATTTTTTTTACTTAGTGGTCATACACTTATGACAATTGAGCGGTGACATAGTTATGATTCTGTCAATGAGTCGACTGTCACAGAGGCACAAGCTCGATGTGAAAGGCTGTCGCAGTGCTGCTGCTACAGCTGTTTGTGGTGATGGTGATGGTGGTGGCAGTGATATACAAACACAACTTTCCACTCTCTTAAAGGAAATGAAATATTGATCACTTGTGCTGAGAAACAATAAGCAAGATAAAGAACAAAATACAAATAACCTGGAAACTGGCTGAAAGAAAATAAAAGTGAATCCCCCGCTTTTAAAGTATTTCTCAGCTTTAACTTAAATCAGGGTTAAGGAACCTTAAGTACTTTAGAAATTTCAGGGCCGTGTCTCCAGGGCTGTAATCACAATTGGTGTGGCTGCTGCAAAAGACATTTCTAAAATAAACAAGATCATCATCCGCACAGGCATCTAAAGCACAGGGAATGAAGGTGCCCTTCCCTTATCTTTTACTTTCAGGGTTTTGTTTTTTTTAATTATTGGTAAATCTGTCTGGTAGATTAATATTAAAGTCAATGTTCTGCTTTGTTTTTGCCGAATATCAACAAAATATTACTTCTAAGACAAACAGTTTATAATTCTATGACTGTTGTTTTATGCAGATTTAAAGTGTAAAATCTTAGAGCATGAAAGACATATACAAAATGTTGAGAGGTTGAAAGGTTCATTATTATTTTAAAAGCAGCCACAAATTTGACAGGTCTTTGCTTTTTAAAAAATTAAATACTAACAAATAAGCCTTGTATTTGTTTAGCAGTTTCCAAAAGAGAGCTACAGATTATCGCAGAAAGCGAGAGAAACATTTGTGTTATGTTCAAAGGTTGTAAAGAATCATGCAACCCTTCTAATACAGGTCAAAATTACAGGAAATAAAATTGAAAAATACACGGCATTCCAGTAAACTCTATTAAAAGATAATGCTGCTTATTAACCAAACACCCTATGTTAGGTCACCAAGAAAGGTTAGCAGAGAAAATATCAATTGAACCATTTGCCTAAATAAAGCCCCAGGGTGCAATTTTCAGAGTACTTTATTCAATAAAAAATGCTTTCAAAATGGTGCTCTGGTGATTGGGAAAGCTGGCATCATCTGTCAAGCTAACTGTAAGAAATTTCATTCAAGTAAATAATGAACCATTTACATTATTTTCCTTAGGCTTCAGTGATCCACAAATATCTACTCCATATAGCCCTTTCAACAAATGACAGACCTCCCCAACTATGACCTTT
>NC_054537.1:73778117-73850617 GCF_017654505.1 Polyodon spathula
CACCTGTCTGCAATATTTGCTTGTGTTAATATCAAAATCAAATGATGCTTTGCTCTCATTCTTTATGGTGCTTTGATGCAACATATATGGGATTAAAACTGAGCTCAAAAGCAGCCATTCCATTACCCACCAAAACATGTTTTTTTTTTCTTCCCTAAAATGGAATCATTAAACACAGTGTAAAGTGGGGATGGGGGGAGGAAATTAATTTTTAAGGAAAAGGTCCTACAGGCATTGTACCCTGGGTGGCAACAGCTGTGATTCGTAACAGACCTCTGAAGAATTCTGAAAAGCAGATAAGGCTTTCTCCTGAAATTATGACTTGAGCATTCTTTTAATGTTTGTGAGGTAAATGTAATGCAGTGGTTAGAGTTTCGGATTTGGGATCAGGAGTTCCTAGGATACACACTCCAAGCTTAGCAACTGACATAATGTGTGTCCTGAGGCAAGTCACTTAATCTCCTTGTATCTCAGTTCAATACATCTGCTATAAAGGGCAAAAAAAAAGGCCCTTCTGGGGAAAAAAAAAAAAAAAAAAAAAAAAATTATATATATATATATATATATATATATATATAAGTAAAAGAAAAAGTCAATCCTCAATCCTGAGTAAAACAACTTCTAAAATATAAAATATAAACACACGCCAAGCTTCCCAATTAAATTAATTTACTAACCAGTGAAGTTTATCTGCTTATCATTCAGAGATGTGAAGGAAGGTAGCCCAAATCAGGCATCCTTTTTAAAATATTACAACTCATGTTTTTAGCAAGTCACCTTGAAATGAGACCTTGGCCTCATTTTTCTCTGTCAATAGTATAAACAAACAGGTGCATAAATTAAATATACATTCAGTGACATTAACTATATTCTCTGCTTTAATAGTAATGGAGTACACACTTAATAGCATTTAGCCTTCTAGAGCAAGGGAGTTTAAGAGTTAGCCGCTTCAAATTACATTAGAAAATGGATCGGAGATTTCCTTTAACCTGATTGGTCAATACGAGGTCCTTAATCTATGGTAAAGTTATCTTTCAAACAATCACTGTTCCAAATCAATGTACTTTTTTCTGCTTGATGAACAAATCAATACACGTTCTATGAATATTGTCTGTCAATGCAGACTGTATGTATCTGCTTACACTCTATCCTATATGTTTAAACCATCTATTTAAATGTACTGTAGCAAATAAAGTTAAAAAAAAAAAGAAATCAAACAACTGGATGCAGCCTGACTACTTTCAGCAACTTTATTTCAGTATATCACAGTAACAACAAAGGACAGTGCTGTCTTCTCTAAAAAAAATAAAAGCCATGAAGGAAGCTTTGAATAAACTTTATGAATACACTGAACAAGTTACTGAACAAACAGCATAATCAGCATTAACACGTGTAGACTGGTAGATATTTTGAATTACTTAAAACGTTCTTTTTTCCCCAGCTAATACATTTTAAGATGTAAGGGAAAGTTAAATACTAAAACTTACCGTGGCATGCTGGAAGCCCTGCCGTTATGGTGTATGTGTGTGTGTGAGAGAGAAGAAAACATGTGGGAATGTGGCTGAGGCCAAAATTGAAAGATTAATGGTTAATGAGGCTCCAGTCACGAGTGTATAAGAAGGGGAATCACAGTTAGTAGAGTTAGTAGATAGTGGAGTTAATGTCAGCATTGATGAAGGTGTGTGTTGCTGTGTGCTGTCCTGTTTTCAGAGAGGCGGGAACAAATTTCAAACTGGGAGTGCTGAAAATGAAAGGGAGGGGGGAGGCATCTTTGGGCAATATTTAAATATATACAAAATCGTCATTTTTTAGTGCATTTCACTATCAAGATATGCACAGACCAAGTGAGTTTCATAAGGAAAAAGTCACAGCAACACAAAGTGAAAAAATCAGAAACACGAACCTAAAATACATTTAATGTAAGATTCAAAGCATCAAGACAACATATCACAGTTGCAAATCAGATGTTACATAAATAAAATGCAACGACATACTAAACATGTATTTTAAAAATAGTAAAATACATTAAAATCTTCAGCACTAAAATGCTTTCATTTTGTTCACTGAACAGTTGTAAAAATGCCAGATTGCAATATTTGCAAATATTGTGTAGCTAATTCAAAAACGACAAGCATTTAAATGTTGCAACAATGACATATAGAAACAATATCCTAAAAGCTGCCATTTTGATTTCAAACATACTTTTCAAAACAATACTAAATAAATTATGCTGGTCTCTAGTGTAACACAGACAACACTTGAAAAAATGCTGCAAACACATGCAAATCTGGAAATTTGTTCTGTAGACGCATCGGAAAACAAAGTTACAATTTTAATGGCTAGTACGAAAGCAGTGCACTACTAGAGGCCTTTGGTAGCAACTGTTACTTATTAATAGAGGATTGGTAGATTGGCATTTATTTCTGTTACCTCTAACTCTGTCTTTAAAGCTGTAATTAGCATTGTTAAAACATGTGCTGGATTAAATCAAGCTCAAATATTCTGATTATGATGATCAATTATTTTCTGTTTTGTATTTGTAATTAATTTAGAACAATTTGCAGATTTTATTTTTCACTTTGACATTATGGACTTTTTTTGGGTTGATCAGTGCAAAAACTCCTCATTAAATCCATTTTGATTCTATGCTGTAACACAATAAAATGTAGAAAAGTCCAAGGGGGGTGAATACTTTTGAGAGCCACTGTACATGTGAGCTATTGTCTGCACTGGTGACTCGGCACATATGAGCCAGTCGTTCAGGTAGTTGAACACTGTGATGCCTTGCAGTCTCAGACCAGGATAACCCCCATGCACTTTGAAAATGTGTGAGGGGCTAGAGAAAGGCCAAACGATAGAACACAGAACTCGTAAGTGGTCCCTTGAAAAGAGAACACAGATATTTCCTGTGGCCGGGTCTTATTGGGACATGGAAATAGCCGTCTTTCAGTTCCACCGTAGTGAACCAGTTGCCCGGTCTGTCAGACCGCAAGACCTGTTTCACTACCATTATCTTGAACTTCCTGCGCCTGCGCCTCAAGAACAGATGGAGCTGTCTGAAAATGGCCCGTAGGCTGCTGTCCCTTTTCAGCATCAGGAAGTACCTGGAATAAAAACACGACTCTAGGTCAGAGGGGTATATCACCTGGATAGCCCCTCTTAGTAACAGGGTCTTCACCTCTTGAAGCAGCACTAGGGTTCTTGAAGGTTGGAGACAGAAGTCGTAACCACTCCTGTAAAGGGGGGAGGGCCCTGTTTGAACTGGAGCAAATAGCCAAGCTGTACTGTGGTGAGGACCCAGATGGCTGTGGTGCTTGACTGCCAGTAATCCAGTTGGCTTCTTGAATAAGGGCCCTGGACCTGTGGCAGCAAACCCCTAGGGCTACTGCCGAGCCACTGGTGGTTTTGCCATTGTCTTTTGTGCATAAGGTGGATGGCGATATTGACGGTGGTAGTGGATGAGGCCTACGTAGAAGTCTGCAAGGGGCTTCTGCTTCTGTGCTGTCATTTGGCCACTGGAGTACAAACTGCCGGTGGCGGGGCTCCACACTGTGACGAGGGGGACATGTCCCTGTGAGAGGAGGTCGAGGGAGCAGGTTCTGCAAAGTGATTGTGCCTGCGCTCGACCGAATGCCTGGTGAGCACTGCACACGCCTCACAAAAGGAGAGATTCGGTAATGCCTGTTGAGCATGCTCAGTCCCAAGACACCACATGCATAGATCGTGCTTATCCTCTGAAGGGATGCACTTCTTGCAGGTCATGCAATAATGGAACGGTGCAATGCGGTGCACGGGAGCACAGTATGGTATGGTACGGTACAGTGCACGGTACACTATGGCTTTTTGGGCCACACCCCCCTTCCTCTTGTCTGTGGTACTTGACAACAAAACACAGTGGAACTACCATGTACCAGTACTACCATGCAGCAATTGTAGGGCAGTACTGCCATGTGTGAAATCTTTAACAATAAAGGCGAAACCAAAATGCTTTTGCTTCAAAATCATTTCAAACTGGTTAATAGACTAGCAAGCACTGGCAAAATCAGCTCTGTTTTATACGGTTGAAAATGTTTTATTGTTTTGTTTTGTTCCTGGACTTTGCGATACCTGCACGAAGCCTGCATTAATAGTCGTGTCTACAATGTATCGACAATAACAATCAACCACTTTGTTACGGACTTTCAACAGGTCTGACACAAACAATTTTGGCTGTTACTTAATTAAACCCTTCGAAAAAAAGAACACAAAAATGCTTAACATAAAAAAAGAACAGTCCTATTACAGTAACTGAGTTTCTGATCACATCATCAATTCCAAATTTTTTAAATCCACTGATGGAAATGTCTGGTCTACTTTTAATGTTTTCAAGCACATTGGCTTTGTCATTGCCATTCTCATATCCACTTTGATATCTGACACATTATTTCTCTTGTCCAGCGTTTTTTAATCTGTTCTGTATACCAGTCTGACAAAGGGTGGGGTCACTATGAGTACTGTATGCAACCCTCTGATTGGTGGAAGTATTACTGGCGATCCAATCAATACAGCAAAAAAAAAAAAATACAAATAAAATATCCACCCGTTATATGGTATAGCCTTGGTTAAGATGTGTGCTGTAAAAAAAAAAACAAAACAAAAAAAAAAAAAACCTGAACCTTCTAACGTCCCCCCAGGATACAGTCCAGTTTGAGACCTGCTGCACTACGGTGCAACACGGTGTGGGAGCACCATATGGTATGCACGGTGCACAAGAGCACAGGAACAATATACTAAGGTGCATGGTGCAACACAGTGCCGAAGCACTGTACAGTATGCATGGTACGTTACACTATGGATCACGATGCGTTACAGTGCACAGAGGCACCGAACGGTAAACTACGGTGCACGGAGGCACCGAACGGTACACTACGGTGCACGGAGGCATGGTACGGTAAAATATGGTGCACGGAACAGTGCATGAGTGGTGCTAGCAGGGCCTAAGCAAACTGGACGTGACCAAGGCAGCAACAAAGGGATCTGCGTCTGCTTAAAGCTCTCTCCTGCTGACAAGCCTTCACAAAGCAGTGCCAAAAATGCCCACTATTGTGGGATGGGCAGAAGAGCAAAACTCTCTAACTGTTGGGCCCGCAAGCTAGTTTGTGCAGCCTGAGGGCTAAACACAGTGCCCATCCAGGAGTGCTGGCTTGCAAGCGAGTCTGAGCCCAGACCGCTGCGACTGCTTGAGCAGTGAGCCACATGCACAGCACCTGGAATAACAGTTTTAACCGCAAAAAATATTTAAAACATAGTTTAAATTCACAATACGCTACTAAAAAACAAGACTAATAAAACTCCAGCCGGAGTTAAGGTAGAAAAGAGAGAATAAATAATATTAATAATACTGTGTCACTGATATGCGGAGTGCAGGAGTTTCTCTTCATACAAAATAACATTAGACTGGCATGACTCAGCAATAAAAGTGTCTACAAAAAGGTCTCAGTGACATTCTTTTAGAACTGTGGACCACACAAGCAAACAACACCTGGAAGAAAATCTCTTTTTCCCCCGTTTATGAAAACTTATCAAGTTTAGTTATTAGAAGTAATTCTTATTAATCCAGATTGAGGTCAGGTAGCTCTATTCACATGGTGCATCTGTCATCTTCAGCTGTTGTAATTTCTTCCAAAATAGTTTAATTGGTATGCTTCGAAGGTATCAAGTACACTTAACTTGAGTTACACACTATCCTTCAAGCCAACTACTGACTGATTAACTGGCATTGATGTCTAGAAATTCAAACTGTTAAGAAAAAAGACAGACGTGGCCAACCTGAATTTCCCTTTGCAGTATAATGCACATGCTTCTTTTTTTTTAAATACTACCGGCATACTTCAGTGACAAATGCAAACATGCACATCGGAACGCAGATTTCACAGTAAAGAACACAATCTTACCACCCATTCCTAACTATTATTAAATGTATATAAGACCATTGCCTTAACTATTGTTTTAACTCATTGAGAGAGGCAACAGCACAACATGAGACACAAAGTGTTTTATCAATCCTAGAAAATATTACCAGTAAAACAAAAACATCATTGAGAAAAATACCTTTCTTTTGTTTATTATACTAGATCTAGAAGAGCTTTGAGATATAATTTACAACTACATATCGCAGTAGTAACATTGTAACACCAGTAGGTGGTTTAAATGACAAGCCCTTCTATAGAGGGAGGAAGATTGTGTCCCTACAGCTGACATGACATTTGGTGAATGTAAGAACTGCTTTTTGCTGAAGTAAAATAAGCAGAAAGCTAAATACAAGAAAAAGTTATGATATTTCGATAAAAATGAACTTAATTGTGACACAGAACAGCTTTATATTATCAGGTACTATCAGTGTGGGAAGAGATTTGAATGAGTAAGGCAGGGTTGGGAACCGGACAGCCACTAGAAGTCACTGTGGGAACTGGGCCTCTTTTTTCTCCTTCCAGATATGTAGGGGGATTTAATTCCACCCTGCATTAAAATAGACTTTAAAAACATACCAGTATATCCCCATTTGATTAATTTAATAACTGATTTGAAATAATAATAATAATAATAATAATAATAATAATAATAATAATAATAATAATAATAATAATAATATTTTTGTTTTGTTGGCAGTTATTTATGCAAAGTATGGATTGTTAGTGAAACATTTTTAATCCCCTTGTTTGTAGGCAAGATCCTAATAAAGCCAAATCCTTAAATCTTTTGCACAGCAGTCCTGCAAATAAATAAGACTGGCCAGGCCATGATGCTAATCGGCAATCATTGGTTCTCCAACATTGCTAAGGTGCAAAATAGAAACTGTTGTCAAAGTAAGTCTCTTTACTAATAGTAAGGTATTGCTAGCAGATAAAACACCAACACCAGAATTAATGCATTGCTTTAATGGGCTTTAGCCAGAGGTAAGTTCTGAAAGTTATGGGATCTCCATGGCATTGTTCCCTAAACAATGACCATTCAAATGTAACCAGTAAGAAGATTAAAGTCCTTGCTGCAGATTAAGTACACATTATCTGTCCTACTGTTTCAGCACCATTTGTTCATTTATCACACAGCGTCTAGTATTTCTGGTCAGTGTCAATATGCTTCGCATCCTTGCAGTTAACAGATGTCTTCTTTTGTCGAACGAATTACTTTATGTTTCACGCACTGGTAGCCACAGATGTGTCACTATAGCAACATCATTAATTTCAGATCTTACCGGAAGCATGCTCTCCAATCAAACCTAATTATACCATATTGCTTTCTTGTCCAACAATAAGGAAACTATAATGTAATTATTGGGACACTTAATTTTCTATTCTGTCGTGGCAAATGCAAGACTTGCAGTGATGGACGCTTCTTGTCAAAATGCGTATTGATGAAACACAAACTCAATTTGCAGTCATAAGGCAACTACCTTCCAATTATATTAGTGCCGCAGCATTCTTCAGACCCTGCAACTTTAATTTCTTTCCGTTTTCTGGGAGAGCAGGCTATCACATTTGACAAACAGGTAATAACAGGCTATTCTCTGCTTTCTTCTTTATGCAGCACTGCAGCAAACAGCTACACAAAGCTCACTTAGACTGAGAGCTGTTCCAGTTGGATTTCCCTGTTACTTTCTTGCCCATGTTTGCTCTTGAAATTGTATAGATCATTACTTCTCAAAAAGGCACATATTAAAGATGAAAGCCACTTGTGAGTCCATTCTGCTTGAACAGCAGCTGATGAACCTCTCAAGAGATTGTTGCCGATCTTGGCATCTCCTTTTTATTGAATGACTAAGAAGTGACAAGATGCTTCCAAATAGAACTATACTAGAATATCAACGTGATGACATAAACCTCACACAAGTTATTTAAGTAAAGACGAGAAGAGGGCTGAACACAATACAAAAGCAATCTGTGGGAGTTCTGAACCAGTTAGTTCTCGAAAGCCCTGGGTAGTGATAACCACTAAACTGACAGTTCTGTGCCTCCCAGCCAGTTAGGATTGTATTTACCTATAATGTATTATGCAATTTATGATACTATATTACTTTGAGGGTAGAGAGTATGACGGATAGAGACACATTTACAATACTGTAGCCACATTATTGCAGTACCATGTATAGTACTGTATTATGTTGGACAAACACAAGTGCTTGCAACACTAGTGTATATTGTGCTGAGTTTTTTCCTAATATTATATATATATATATATATATATATATATATATATATATATATATATATCTCTCATTGGAATTTGTTATATCAAATGCAAAATAGTCTTTATTAAACATTTCTGTCATTAAAAATCTTACTGTTTTTATTTTTCATAATTGTATGTAGAATATGCTACACTGCATTTGATACACAATGTGAAAAATGCAATGAACTCTAAGTCTGGCAATGAGTGTCTTTTCCATAGCTTCTCGTTGACGATCTTGGGCAATTCATGCTTCTTACCTGTTTTATCAGTTAGTAAATAAACCAATCGTCCCAGCTCTTCTGGAATGGTGCTGGTTCGTACCACAGTGCCAGGAATGTTTTCATCTTTCATGATCATCCAGCCGTAAACTGCTTTCCCCATGTCCAGGTTTACACGTAAACTAAACAGAATATAAAACAACCGTTGATCAAAAGCATCAGATAAACTGAGACAATCAAACTTTAATATGCATTTCTCAGCAGAATAATGCATACTTATTTTAAAAATACTAATTTGAACATTACCAAAGCTACCAGTACAAACAACATGCATAAACACCTCAAGCTTAAGTAAATCACAATGCTAATGTTGCCTTAATTTAGGCACTGATTTATTTAAGTTAAATGACTTTTTGCAACACCTTGAAACTCTTAGGGTAAATTTAAGGGGAATTTTAACTTCAGGTATGTTATGCAGCTTGCCACAGGCCTTTCTTTTTAAAATGAATTGACCCAGGAGTCAAAATAAAAAAATATTTGAATATTTATTTTATTTGATGTAGCAGTGTGCTAGAGCTGGAAGCTGATTGGCTCTGATGGTGATGCATCATTTTTATTTTCTAATTACAGTTATTGACTCTTGTTTTGTACATAAGCAAGATTTTTTACACAGGCTCAGCATGGATGTATGGTTGGGATTTTACTTGAATGCAGAATAAGGATATCGGATTCAGATTAAACAGTTACCCAGGTTGATCTGTGTTTCTGCAAACTTATGCAGGGGTGTCCGTTTGGTTTAATTACACAACATAACCATAATTATTATGTTATGGGAATACGTACATCACAGGAGACAGTGACAGGAAGTGGCTTGATTATTAAAAAAGTGCACAGCATTCTGAAAAGCTTTAAAGTTGTAAATCTATGTTACAGAGGAAATGTTTAAACATTTTTTGTAAATGATTGATTACACTATGTAACACAATTTTTATTCCTGGGTAGTAAGTGTTATTTCCTAATTGCTTATGCCTCAAAAGTATAGCAAATGGCTATTATTCCCCACAAACTTTGCTTTTGTGACCAGGACAGTGATATTTCAAAATATCACTATTTCCAATGGGAAAACAGGCAAATGTGTGTCTTTTCGTTCACATAAAGTCAGAAAAAAACAACATATGAATCCAAATTAACATGTGTTTATACTAAAGTAGTCATTTTTGTATTACTTTACAGTATAATTGTAAATCTCGAAAAAATACTCACTTCTAAATCTTTTGTAGTCATTTTTGTATTACTTTAGTATAAATACATGTTAATTTGGATTCATATGTTGTTTTTTTCTGACTTTATGTGAACGAAAAGACACACATTTGCCTGTTTTCCCATTGGAAATAGTGATATTTTGAAATATCACTGTCCTGGTCACAAAAGCAAAGTTTGTGGGGAATAATAGCCATTTGCTATACTTTTGAGGCATAAGCAATTAGGAAATAACACTTACTACCCAGGAACCAAAAAAAAAAAAAAATTGTTACAGTGTGTTAACTGTTTAACAGTGGTATACAGTACCAGTCAAAAGTTTGAGTACACTTGCTGGAAACTAGGTTTTTTTCATAATTGACAATGTTTTACGTCGTATATGTTTCTGTAAATACTTGAAAATGAAAACACAAGTTACAATATACAAAACAAACATAAGGAGTATCAAAGCAATATTCAAGAAAACTGAAAATTGTCTCTTAATCTTGGATTCCTCAAAATAGCCACCCTTTGCCTTAATAACAGCCTCACAAACACGAGGCATTCGGTTAACAAGTTTCAGCAAGAAATCACCCGACATGTCTTCCCAGCTCTTCTGCAGCAATTCCCAGAGATGTAGGGCACTTGTGGTTAGCTTTGCTTTGACTCTTCTGTCCAGTTCGTCCTGTACAAGTTCTATGGGACTGATGTCTGGAGACTGGGCAGGCCAGGTCATTAGATTGAGTTGTCCTTCACTTTCCTTCTTCGCCAGATAGTTCTTGCACAACTTTGAGGTGTGTTTCGGGTCATTATCTTGCTGAAGAATGAAGGACTGCCCAACTAGCCATAATCCTGAAATGGCATGCCTCTGAAGTATGCTATGATAGCCATGCTGGCTGAGCTTGCCATGGACTTGGTAAAGATCACCAACTAAGTCACCAGCAAAGCAACCTCAGACCATGACACTGCCTCCTCCATGCTTGACAGTAGGAACCACACATGCAGAACTCATGCACTCACCCTCGCTGCGTCTTACAAATACTCAGCGGTTGGACCCAAATATTTCAAATTTTGACTCATCAGTCCATAAGACACTCCTCAAATGTCCAGTTTCTGTGTTTTTTGGCCCAGGCAAGTCTCTTCCTCTTATTCTGCACTCTTAACAATGGTTTCTTTGCAGCAATTCTTCCAGTCAGGCCAGCTTCATGCAATCTCCTCTGAACAGTTGATGTTAAAACATCTGTACTTCTAGTAGCATTTAGCTGAGCTTGTATTTCAGGGGCAGTTAATCGCCGGTTTTGCAGACTTGTGACTCAAATTAACTTGTTCTTTGATTCTGAGGTCACCCTTGGCCTGCCTGACCTTGTTCGGTCCTCATGAGTACCAGTTTCTTCAAATCGTTTGATGGTCTTGGCCACAGCAGTTACAGACACTTGCAAAGTTCTTGCGATTTGTCTTAAAGATTGACCTTCATTTCTTAAAGTAATTACAGACTTTTTTCTTTGCTTAATGTGCATATTTTGCCATTTTCTGCTCCCTTACATTCAGGAATGACAAATTTGTGCCTATGCTACCTATATTTATAGTAATCATGGACCCTCATACATACATACACATTTCAGACTTTTAACTGACTTGGGCTTCAGACTGAAATCCCCTTGCTTTGGGTGACCATTTCATTGAAATTGAGATTTACATTTTCATTTACAAATTTAATTTTTGAATGCAATTCACTTGTGATTATCAGCTTATACAAGTACACACATCATATAATGAAATACTAAGTGTTTATTGACAAGTTTATACAGTTAAAAACACAGATAATCATGAAAAACCTGGTTTCAAACAGGTGTACTCAAACTTTTGACTGGTACTGTATGTTTGTTAAAAAAAAAAAAAAAAAAAAAAAGTAAACTGTTGCTTTTTTAAAACTTGCGCATTTGTCAATTTTCATTAATTTTCTAATTCCGTAGTATACAACTTGGTAACCAAAGACAATACATGATAATGACACTGACTGAAAACCAATACAAAGATGAAAGTGAGATCTTCATATAATAAACAATTACACCTTCATTTTTAAAAGTAAGATTTCATTTTTTGTAGGAATATTTTATGTATTTTAAGTATCTGTAACAGGGGGTATTGTCATGTGTGTGGGCCGTCACTGAATGATACTGATGCACACACAGAGCATTGGGTGTTGACATGCCGCACACACACGCAGATTTAATTAACACAAGTGCTGACACTAGGGTAATGGTAGCCCTAGTGTCACATTTAATAAAGAAAACAAAAAAAAAAACCCTAAAAATAAAAGTTTGCCTCACAAAAGGCGAGCACTAGTCCCAGTTTGAGTCTAAGTATCAGCAGATTTTCTTTGGCTTCTCCTCCAGTTTCCTGATAAGATCAATTTCCTTCACAATGAGAACTAGGTATAAATTTCAAGAAAGTCACACATCGGTGAAATTAGACAGCGACCCCCCACCACCACACTCATACTCATGTGTTCAAATTCATACCTGATAGGAATGACGTAAGAAAACAGCAGGACAAACCGGAACAGGTTGCGAAACCAAGGCCCTACGAATCCCTGCAGAGCCACCATCACTACTGAGAGAACCACCATTGCTGCAAACAGAGCTTTTGTCAAGCTGTTCAGCTCCAAATCCAATAACCCCATCTGTAATCACAAGGAAGGAGTCGCAAGGTTACTGAAAATCAGGCAATGCCTCAGGCAGGTGCAAAAAACTCTAGAACAGATCCAAATTATGTTGCATTTGTACAAAAAAAGAAAAAAAAGATTTAAGGAGTGAGTAACATCAATGATTTGTTATGTATTCTAAGCTAATGTCACTGTAGACAGTGAAACATACTTAATCACAAAATGAGGGCATGTAACTGATTAGATTTAGTTTGGTTCCGTGTCTCAAGTTCATACATACCAAACCTGTGTGTATACGGTACAGTTTTTAAAAAAAATATTGTGTAAGAATATTAGTATATACTTTTGATCAGAGGAAATAATATATTATACAAAAAATATAAAATAAAAACTCAAAGCAAACAGGTATTCTTTTTAAGGTGGAAAGTATTCACAATAAAATGAGACTTAATAAATATTTACCAAGTAAAATTAGACACCCGCTTCCATTACCTTGTCATATACGGTAAGTAAACTGGGGAATAGATATTTCATAGTGAAACTAATTTATGCTTATGGGAAATAGCCGTGACCAGACAAGGAGGCTACAGATGTACAGTAATCAAGAAACCACATTTTAACAGCTGATCTCAGAGTTCACATGACATTGGAAGAACCTCAAACTGACTACCTCCCCGCACATGTGATGAGAAGTACCAATGCAATCTACCTGACAGCTATCAAATAATTTGTTTGATACACATTTACAATACTTCTATGCAGGAAATACTGTGCACAAATGTACATACCAAACACAAAGCAAAAGATAGAATATTTTATACAGTATACTTTTATTATGTGTTCCTGATAATTGTTTATTAATATTTCTTCATTAACGGATATTTGCATTTTTTTTTTATTAAGTCACCAGTATATTTTACTTTGGGGGAAGTCTCTTGAGCATGCCCGAGCAAGGTGCAATTCAGGAATGAGGCCAGAATAACAATAACCACTCAAAAGCGCCATTCTGTGCTACATACAAATGCAGCTGGCTAATTAAAAAAAACTAGAAACGAATGAACCCATGTGTAGTATCACAATGAACCCGGTCACATTTGTAGCTTTCCCACAGAATTACCGTCTCCCAAGGATGTGAGCCAAAATGTTGCCCAAAAATTCTCTTAAAGCAGTTCTAATAACATTTTAACCATCTGTTTTCTTACCTTTTAGCACTAGCAATACCATGTTGTTATTGGTACCCTTTTCTTCTTTTGAAGATTTTGGATATTTGTTAGCATTTTCATTTCAATTTGCAAAAAAAAAAAAAAAAAAAAAAAAAAAAAAAAAAAAAAACTTGGACGACCTGCTGCAGACATCGGTTTAGTGAAGGAGACGACATGACATACTGAATCAAAGTTAAGTACCAAATGGTCGACGTACTCCGGTACATGTGGATCCTGGGTTAGATTTACTGATCTATCTTTTTCTTCGTGCGTTGCAATCTAAAAAGAAGAACCTTTTTTAGTAAAATTATCATTACGTATATTGTTTTTTTATTGGTTGTCCAACCAAAAAGGCCTAGTTACCCCCATATCCAACACATTCTTCACCGTAAAGACCCTCGATATTTTTTCTGACCGGCTTCACACCCTGATACAGATGGGTGGCCAGTGGTAATACTGTATTGCTGGAGCTATACTGCTCACAAGAAAAGGGGGACCAATGTCGGTACATCAAACGATAGTAAGAAAATTGATTTTAAAACAAGTTAGCACTCCATTAAGCCATTTTACTTTTCAATGAAAAAAGTTTTGGGTATACTTTAAAAACACCAAACAACCCTCTCCAATCAATAATGTCAATCTTTCGCTTCATTAAAATTGGATGTAAGTGGAACTAGTCAGAATGTTTAGTTGGATGTTAAAATGGTGTAAATATTTTTACACTGTATTTTTACAAGACTCTGTGAGTGTGTATGTGTGTAACCATAAAACCATTTTGTTAAAACCCTGAATAGTAAAAGCATGCATAAAGTTTACATATTCTGATACTTCCCTTCAGCAATCTAACTATTCTCTTTCAAATGCATCCCTTAGCCAAAAAAACCTGTGGAAAAATTATTTAAAAAACGACCCCATAAAAAAAAAAAAAAAAAAAACTCCATCACAGTGGGTCTTATCTTTGGACTGCACTTGCAAAAAAAACAGTAAAACACAACATTTCCCTAAATAAAGAAACAGTTTGAAAAGACAATATTTAAATAGATGAGCAAAAAATGCCTACATTCTTGTGCCTGGACTGCCCCTTCCCTTGAGAACTGGGTGACTGGTACCACAGCCGGGTGATTTATCAGCTGCATTTAAAAAAAGTTGCACAACGGCGAATATCTTGCAATTTCCGTTGTTTCAACTACTACACGGGTTTATGCTTCAATTATTGAGAAAAATAGGGTTTTGGATTAAAATGAAGAAAAATTAAGCCAAAGACGCAGAGCATGTTTCAAAGCCCAGATCTTTTTGCATTGACAAAGGCGGTCTAAGTTTCAGGCCTCGCTGAGGATCAGATGAAGTCATTATTCATTCAGTCAGGAAAAAAAGACTCAATTACCTCAACCTAAAGATGCTATCAATGAATGCAAAGTGCATATTTTACTCTATTCATCCAAATCCCATTAAAAGTGAAAGGAATGATTTAATCTGGCCTTCTAGAGTTGGTCTTTTTTTTGTAATAAAATAAAGAATCACTGTCTCGCAATATGCATAACCACTAACTCAAACTGTTCCTCTGCAGCGTACCATGGAATAACTGTGAAATTCTAGACAAAATATTCAGGAACAGCATACTAAGGTTTTACTTCACAATGTCAATAGCACAAGGGTAAAATAATCTGTCAAATGTATTCATTTGTTATTGTCTGCCTTTCAATGAATGGTCAGGGGCTCTACAAGTACCTTACGTCTTGTGCATCACAGCCTACTAGCTACTGCACATCAATTAGGAGACTATTTTAAAATGACTCCATCAGGAAATCCATTGCAAAATTAAATCTATGTATTATACAACTGCAATTTACAGGCAGTATACAAAACATACTTCTTATAACTTAACACAGACTGAAGAGTAGGAAGACTGAAAATAACTCGTCAAAAGTATTCAGCATTAAACAAGTGTGTGTGTGTGTATACAGACAGACAGACACACACACACACACAAACCCGCTTTATATCATGACTGCAGTGCAAGCATAATTCGTGATATAAAGTGGGTCATAATATATATACACACACGTACATATTGTTTATGGGGGTCATTGTGGGCTATATCTCATAATAACTATCTCAAAATAGCATGAAAAAAGCACAAAAGAGCATTATTAAATTACTGCAAACTTTATATAGCTATATGAAATATAAACTCACTAGCAACGCATAATGTGATAGCAGATATCAGAGAATGAAAAAGGGAAGTACATTAATTTAACTTTAATTCAAAGTTAAAATGGGGATGTAAGACAAACCCAAACTATCAACCACTGTATCTGTCAAGAAGTAATCCAACTATAAAAAGCCTTCATTATACAGTACATATCTGTAATTGTCTTCTGGGGTGGGGGTGTTAGTAAGGTAAAGTTTTGGTAGTTTCAAATGTGTCATCATAACAATGAAGTCCCAAGTCCCACATGCAAGTTCATAACCCTCAGCTTCAAGCTAGTGCCATTGGAAGCCAATATTTTTACTTTTTCCCCTCGATCAATCATCAGAGAATGCACAATAGAAGAAATAGCCAGTTTGGATAGAACTATGTGGTACTTTAACCTCACCAAAGGAGCCATACAATTGCCATACCACAAAAACATAAGTTTAATGCTTCATAGTTTGAAATGAAAACATTCAGAATTATTGTGGATGGAGCTACTGATGGCAAAATAAACAAACACCCATAACAACATTTACTATAGACTTGGCCGAACAGGGCGTGATCACGTTATCGTCTATGAGGACAGTGCGTGTGAATCGGGAATGCAGCAGGGAATGTAAGAGCAAAACTAGAAAAACTTTAAGAAAATTGTGCTACAGCTTAATACAAAACTTTCAAAGGGAGAAAAAGTTACCACAGATTTGTGGACCCCATTCCCCAATCTTCCCATATAGGATGAAGGCTTTTTTCACTTGAAATTGTTCTGTAAACTTTGGACCGAACGGCCATTTACGTTTAATATAGTTTTTATTTGTATGTTGGAACTACTGCACTAAAGTAAAGGACCCCTGAGACACAGTTCAAACAGGTAGGCCAGGCATCTCTTTTTACAATTTAATGTAAAGTTGTGTGGATACGTAAATTTGAATACTTTATGTTATTTAGTAATACTTGAAGATATATAATTAACTGCACAATAAGGCAAACATTCTATTACTTGTGTGTTAATCTGGCATTTAAAATAGGACATGTGGCAATGTTTGGGGGGGGGTTATGTTCACTAGGACAGTATGTAGAGGAGAGTGGAGTTTAATTCGAGTACTCGGAAATTGTAATGCTCAAGTACTCGTCTCGAGCAACAATAGATCTCAAATCCCACCTCTACTATCAAAGACTGCAAACTTCTAAATATCTGAGGTAGACTTTTTAATATCAGTCACAGTGCTCTTTAAAATTCCAAAAAAAACCGTACAAAAACATAATAGGTTCCTGTTTTTTTCTTGTTAAATGAACCTTTAAGAAACACACTATTCTAAAAACATTATACTGTCCGAAAATGTGTTCAACATGTATAGAGTATATAGTTATATCTTCACTAACAACTTTAATTACAACCATAAATATAAACATTTCAATATATACTTTGATGTGTACATGTTTTCTTTTTTTTATTTATTTATTATTTTATTTGTACTTTGTAGTTAAGTCTTTGTGATGTTACAATGTTATTTGCTCATTTCGGGTTTATTTGCTTAGAAAATACTAACCAGGGCAGTCAGTATCAGAATGTAATATACAGTGTGTGTGTGTGTATGTAGATATGGTTTAAATGTTTAACCACTGACATTGCATAGATTTTAAAAGTTAATTAAATTTACCAAAAAAAGCACATCCCTAGTATTTGGCAGGACAGTGCTTTGTCTTTTAAAACCCATACTGATAAAGTTCAATCTAAAGTTAAATCTAGAATTGATTTTCTCTTTCAGAATCAATCATGTTTTACACGTTACGCTAGGTATACTCTAGTCCAGATGTCTGTTCTTCCAATACTGGATTATGGTGATGTTGTCTACAGAATGGCCTTGAAAGCTGCTTTGGGGAAGCTTGATGCTTTATACCATTCTGATATAAGATTTATAACTGGTGCTTCTTATCTTAGTCATCACTGCAATCTTTATATTATGGTTGAATGGCCTTCATTGCACACTAGAGGATTGGATCACTGGGTTAGGTTAGTTTATAGAATCCTGATTGGGAAAACCCCACTATATCTGCGCAACCTATTACAGTTCTATGCTTCAGTTTACAATTTAAGATCAGATTAATTTATCAGACTGGTTCTTCCCAGAGTGTCCACTGTTTTTGGGTGCAATTCATTTCAGTTTGCGTCTGCTTAAGACTGGAATGAATTTCAAATCAATTTAAAACTACACAGTTGTTTCGGAAGGTGCCCTCGGTTCACCACGCACCAGCAACACCTGTAGTCTGGCCGGGCGCACGCGGGCTTGTCCTTTAGCAGCTCGGGAGCTGCGTTGTCCTCCGACGCTGTAGTTCCTGGGTTGCTTCATGGTGAATCTGCAGTGTGTAAAGAAGTGGTCGGCTGACGGCACACGCTTCGGAGGACAGCATGTGTTCATCTTCGCCACACCCGAGTCAGCACAGGGGAGGTAAAAAAAAAAAAAAAAAAAAAGCTGCTTGGACGAGCCTGTGATGCAGACACGCCCGCCCCCAAAGGCATATAAGGACTGCACACATAGATCTCATCATCATTTTTCCTTCAAGCCTGCTGCAATCATGGACGCAGCTACCTTGAAGGTTAATGGTTACCTTTCTATTTCAGGGAACCAGGGTTATGATAATAACCTAACGTTCTCTTTCAAGTGCAAAATATAACCAATACTGTATGGGTGAGTGTACCAAAGCCATCGCAAGGGCAATATTGCAGAATGACTGGAATGCTAGTGGCTAAGCAAAGCGGCTGCCTTGTGCATTACCATGCGAAACTGCAGTAACAAGTAGGTGAAAAAATTGAGGGAGAAAAAATTGAAGGAGAAACTCACCTCTATGTCTGTGTTGTAAGGGTAGACCCTGAAACTGCCCTTACACTCTAGTTCCAAAGCCAGGGTTTGTGGATCTATGACATTCAGTCTACAGAATCTGGCAAAAGTATGGGGAGTAGCCCACATCGATACATTGCAAATGTCTGTGACAGATGCACCCTGGAACAAAGCCCATGAAGTTGCCATGCCCCTGGTGGAATGGGCAGTGAACTTTTCTTTTCTGGAGGGGCTCAGATAGGGCTTTACCATGGGACTTCGCCCCATAACAGACAAAAAACAGACTACCTCCAACTTTTGTCCACAAAATACGTTAGTGCCTGCACAGGGCAGAGCACATGGAGCTGTTGATCCCTGTCATACTGGAAAAGTGGAAGAAAAGCCTCCAATTCCACAGACTGACTGATGTGGAATACCAAGGTAGTTTTTGGCAAAAAAGCAGGGTTGGTACAAAGCATAACCTTTGTCCTGGAGTTCAGGCTATATACCAACATCAGGTAATGGTTACATTTCGTACTTAAAATGTAACACTTAATTACAAATGGCCAATCCAACAAAAAACAGCCAAAAGTTTCAACATGGGGACTAAATATTAAAGGGTATTCCTCTATAAAAAAAATCATTTAGTTTTAAATAGACTGATGCATAGCTAATTAACATAAACAGACATTCTTTTTTGATTTTTTAATTTATAACATTTATTTTTCAATAATACGTTTTGTATATAGGTCTCTAGGTAATAAGCCTGTGACCTTGGATGTTTGCTGTTTGGTAGAAGTTTGTCAAGGAGCTAATAATGAATATAAAGCCAATTCAAAGTAACATTATTGAGCTGTTTTATTGCAAATACTGCAATCAGATTGACCATTTATCAGATTTGAAAAATAAGTGTGTTACACATAGTAATTTATGTCAAGAGTACAGTGGAGAGAGTACACCTATTTAGAGTATACCTATTTAGAGTAGACATAAGTAAAACCACTAAGATAAGATGAATCAACAAGAAACTGATTTGTCATGCTAGAAACAGACACTTCCTCTCCCTTATTTGTAGCAATGCTGGTAATGCTGTACTGTACTTAAAGCAAGCTGAAACGGGAATTTAAGGGTAACATGTCAAATTGCATTCCATCATGGTAGTGAAAAGGTTAATGATCTCTTAAACTTTAGAAGTCCATGCTGCTTAAGTTGCTATTAATATTTCTTTCTACATAGGAAGTTATCAATTGTAAATGCTGTTTTTTTCACTAGACCACCCAGGTATTCAGAATAATTACTTGAATAACTTGAGCTATCCAATGACAGAAGAAACATCAACATGCAGAGGCATTCTAACAGTAACATATTTAATCACATCTCAAATATTAAGGTTTGGATTTCATCTGGTTAGCTGTATGTCATTTCTTTTTGTAATTTTACATCTACAGTATGTTCACATATTCCCTGAATAACATTAACTGTTTCCATTGAATACATTCCACACCTGCAGCCTACTTACTAAAGATAACGTGTTGATCTACAGCTTGTTTTTAATTGAACCAAACATGTTACACTTTACTACTACCTGTCTTTCAATTACCATTATAATGATCATCAATAACTTCAAAATCAATCATTCAAAAAGTGTAAGAACAACTTAGAAGAAACTAAAAAGTCAAGTTAGCAAATGTTTCCGCTATTGCCTTTACTAACTTCAAAATGAATAAACTGCAAATTAGGTTAAGTCTGGTTTCTCAATTTTAGTTTTTAAAATACATTTCCAGATGTTCAGCATTCCGTTTTTAGACAATAAGGTTTGATAAAGTGGGTTAACCATACCCCAAGGTGCTGTAAGAGGCACAAGGCATAGTCGACTTATTGTCCCCCACAAAGGGGGTGGTTACTGAACTGCAACCACCCTTCCTTACTTTATTGCTATTATAAGATATAGTACTTACAATTGCAGTTAACATTTTTTCAATTAGGTATCAATTGTTAAATGTTGTATGTGTACTAGTACCCAAGAGTAAGCATATTCCTTTAAAAAAATCTGTTGGACAATCAAAAAATACTTAACTATGGTAACAATAAAACAATAAAATTGCCAAACAACTGATTTTCCGCAGACTCAGATACAGTAATCTGGCACTTTTAAGTAGGCAGTGACAGCAAAATGAAGTTAATCTCCCCTGGACAGAGGCAAGTACAGCAATGGCATGAAGACTAGGCATTCACATGGCACAAAAATACCACCCACAAATTCTGTTGAACCGTTTGCCAAAGTCTGTCAAAATTGGTACAATTTTTGCGGTTTGATTTAATCTGATTTGTTCAATTAGGATACACTTAATTTGGGACAGCCTTGAAAACAAGATACAGTATAAATACAAATGGTATACCACAGGTTTAAGTTTTGAAAAAAACAAATTAGCTGGACCCAGAATAGGCTGAAAAAAAAAAAATCCATGAAATACATTCATTAAATACAATAATTAAATGAGTCGTCTTTACCAATTAAACTAATATGTTTCGTTACATTTAATGATGTATTTATATCTCCCTAGTATGTGACCCCCTAAATAACTTTACAATATATACAACATATTTTAGAAACCTTTTGAACAATGGAAAAAGAAAGTTTTAAAAGAAAATCTTTTCTTTTACATTTTAGACCGACTTTTTGTTTAGATTTTTGATTCACACTTAATGAATTGTAAGAAATCCAGAGAGACACAGACGTGTGGGAAAAGGTGGAAAGATTGACAGATAAAAGTAAAAAGGTCTGTATTAATCTCCAAATAAAGAAAAGCATGGCACAGTATTCCACAATAATTATACTCTAAAGTACCAATTACAATGCATCAGAAACTAGAGCAAGTTGACACTCTACAAAAGCAAATAATTTCCAGTTGGAGGGGCAGCAAATGTTAATATAATGTTCAAGACTACAAGAATCTCTGTAAAAGGAAGTAGCTAATAAGGTTTAATGATGCATGTCAGGAAGCCACAGTATGTAGGGAAACACAGCTGGCTTCATTTTGTAAACTATTTGATATACACATCTTTCCAGTTCACAATTATCAGCTTTGCTTGTGCCACTGGGGACAGCTTAGCCTTCAAATCAGGATATTCCTCTCATTCTCAAAATTACAAACACAATACATTAATACAATACAGGGCTGTAGGCTTGTGCCTTAACTGGGGCTTATCATGTTAAAAAGAGGAAACCAGGAGGTTTCTTTGTTCAGCGAACTCTTCTTAAGAAGAGTTTGAACTATGACAATAATCTAAATTACAAAAAAGAGGGAGGGCATCACTCTCATGTGTGTAAAGTAAATACACATAAATGTATCTATTTGTACATAAAATCAATCTATACAGCTAGTTGATGTTACTAAATATTTAGTATAATAATGCACATCAAATGTTCAAGATCATTTGCGTGCACAGCTAACATTTTGCCAGCCACAAAAACATACACAAGCCTATTGGTTGGTTCATTTTATTTACTCAAGGTGTTTACTTGGAAAACCCCACAGCAACAGATGTATAATTTCTAGGGATATACTGATGCACGAACAAAAAATGGTTATTATTAAATCCCAGAACTGGTTTATAGTTGAACTCTAGATACATCTGTTGCTCCTCCAGTACGTGAGAGACACATCAGGTGCGTGCAGCGGGTGTGCGAGTTGTTCCACTGGGATCTTTTGGCTTGGACACATGTGGAAAGTACTACAGCAACAGATCTGCCTTAGGGTCAGACATGTACTGTACATCAAACAGACTGGTGCCGAGGTCTTCATCACTGTAAATGGCAAACCACCGGTTGGAAATTTTGAATTAAAAAAAAAAAAAAAAAAGGTTACAGTTTTGTAATTATGCAGTAGACTCTGTGTCATACACATTTTGAGCCGCCATATTCAACTGTTTATGAAGCACCACATTAACTGGTTTTGCTTTTGATTCCAATCCATAGAAAACTACAATGCAAGTGATCCAATTTCTAAGCTGTGTGACTGCAGCGCCCTTCCATTACTCACAGATACTAACATCTTTTCTTTTTAAAGCCAGGAATGTCTAAACAAGCATATGCATATCTTGCTTTAGTAATACCAAAGAATTTATCACTGAGCGCAACATGCAGGTGACAGTAATTAGCAGCAGATGACAGAAGCACTCTGAATTTGTACCAGATGGTTGCTAAGGGTCACTGCAAATTACCAAACCTACCACAAGGAAACTGCTGTATTATACAACAACTATCTAGTGCACAAGCACTCAAACAAATGAGGTACTCGACCACAGGAAGAACATCGCATGGTCAGAACATTAAATATCTCTACTTGAGGCAGACTACTGATTAGAGTTTTTAATTCATTTGCAGCAAATGATAGAGGAAGAAATATATAACATTTTAAAGCAAAAATAGTGCTAGCCTGTTAAGTGGGTAAAACAAATCGTCAATTTCCTGTGCTGCGCCCTTTGAGTTTTACACATTCTCCGATGGTACATGCCAAAATCTCACAAATGCACTTTTACATCCAGAAAGTGTAATTATATTAGGAGCCATTGTATAATATTTTAACAATAAATGCATCATGCCTCTAGTCTTAGACATTGCTGCACTGTGTAAATTCATTGAGTGTTTAATACGCATTAGCACCCACTTAAAGTGGCAGGAAACATTAAATGCAAGTTAAGTCACCAGCAGTTTCTGGAGGCCAGTTTTCCTGTTGTATTACTCACTGGTGTGACTGTATAATATAAACAGACAATAATGTCTGTAGTTTGTCATCCCTCAACTCACCTAAAAACACTGATATGTAGCAATAGACAAGATTACATTTCCTATCCCTATACAATATTATCTATTCATATACAATAAAGGTACAGTAGTATTTACTGGCACTGTATATCAGTTGTAATAAGAGACTACAGAACAAATTGTAAGCATGCCATTTTACAGTAACTGTAATTAAATGCAATGTCATAATACTTTAATAAACAAATTAAGTTTTATTTATATTTAAAATGACACAAATATGAAAGCAACACAGCTGTCATGCTCTACAGTATACACTAAAAAAACTAATTACATTCTAAAGGATTTTGTTCGTTTGGTTAGTCAAGTAGTCCAGTAAATATTTACAGGAAGTGTACTGTAAACTCAAAATGAAAATAGGTCTAAAATATGATTCATATATTTTATTAAGATTAAAATGTTTCAGATATTCCAGCATTACTCACATACTAGTTACTCTCTTGAGCGCCATCAATTTATGTGGAAATGATTAAAACAGTGCTTGAGAAATGACTGCTTGAAAAGGACTATAGTGTAAAACCGTACTGCCAGAAAGACCTCTTAAATGTACCTTTATTGGAACATATCACACATCATCTTCCTGTCATTGCTAAAATTGCTCTCCAGACAGCTAAACACTTATCTTGCTGTTACTCTTACAGGCTTATTTTCATTGACTCTATAGTTTACAGAAATGTCCCAACAGTAGAATGGAATTATTTTGCATCTCATATTAGGCATTAAACACAAATGATAAGGAGGAGACAGTCATGATTGGTCTTAATAACATTTTGCACTGTGGCCCCCTATCTCAGTGCTTGTTGTGTAGTGTTTTAGGATTATACTCATGAACAGAATACAAACTCAGTATTTTAAAACACATGGTTTTATTTTCCAAAGATTTAGGAATATATGTGTAAATGGGATTTGTAGTGAGTAAAGAAGAGAAATGAAATACATAATGCTTTACATTCACACCTGTCTCTTGATATGACATTTCCACAAAGTGCTCAAGAACCTCTATGACTTTACGTGGAAATATATATATATATATATATATATATATATATATATATATATCCTATATATATATATATATATCATATATATACACACACACACACACACACTTTTTTATTTCAGGGTGCAGCAAAAAACAGTGCTTAAAATGTTAACATCATTTAAACAATATAAATATTTTTTTCTGGGTTTACTGTCATTAGGTCAGGTGTAAAAACTTCACACTGTACAGTTACATTTGATGTTTTTCAAAACACCAGGGTTCCAGTAGGATTAACTTTTCTGCACAAAATGTCACACTTACAAATCTATGCAGGTTAATTTCCCTCTTGGTTAATTAACATCTGTAAATGACCTTTAGCACTGACAGGTACAACTTAGTCTAGAAAGTGAAGGTTAAAAAGCTATCCAAATAGATTGATTACTAATAAAAAAATAAAATAAAAAAGAACCTGGAAGGTGCTGTTCAAAATTCAGATGCTGAATTGTTTTTTAAGGGATGAGGTTCTTTACTTAACTATTTGACTTACTGACTAAATGCACCTGAAAGTGTCACTCCAACAATGGGACACCATGGACTTATAATTTCCCACAGTGGGGAAAATCTGGATAATCAAATATTCAAATAGCATTTCATTTTTTTTTTTTTTTATATGTAGCTAGATAAAACTAATCAGTGTTCATAATTCATAAAACAGAATTCATAATTCTTGTTTGGTTGCAGACAAAGGGGACATACATTGAAATCTAACCTGCAGTACAAACGATAGATCATTTTGTTTTTGGTGTTTCATTATTTATGTACTCTTGAAAAAGACTATTTACAGGTGAGGCAGGCGGCAGCCCTTTTTTTAAATCATCCTTTGTTATCCGGGGTAGTAACAGGAGGTATCCATAACATATTTGTGCTATAGCTTCAGTGTGGAGAAAGACGTTATTTGCATGGAATACTGTCACAAAGACGGCTGTAGTGGGTGTCGTCAGACCAGAAACAGGAACCAACACAGAAGAGACACAGAGAGGTGGAGTATGGTGAAGGTGAGCGCTTGGTTGCGCTCAGCATTTAATAGGTAAATAGACAGCAAATAAAAAGGTTGTAACAAAACACTGACACCAAAACAGGACACGGCACTATAAATAGACAAACAAAATGAGTAGACACCAACAGAACAGGGTGGACGAACGCTACCCAAAACAAATACGGTGCTGGTGTTCCAGCACTCGTAGCAATTGATATTATTATTTACTTTACGTTTCTCCTCTCTCTCTCCCCCGTTCTCCAGTCCCGAACACACAACCCCAATTGAGTGAATACATGCGGCTTTTATGCAGCTGTACCGAGACTCGATTGCTAATCAATCATTCAACTGGAGTCTCGGTACAACTGAATGTGAATTAATAAGTGCAATTCCCTGTGCTCACATATTATTACATTTTACCTCCACGTGAAGTGCTGTGAAATTCTCATGCCTAAATACAAATATACATTTTGCTCGTAACCCATGTTACATCCCGTTTACCAATGACAATACACCAACATTAACACACTACACGCAACATACAACACAGAAATACACCCAGGGGCAGGGCAACATTGCCACAAATACCCAGTTACTTATCAAACTGACTGCAATTTACAGCTTGGTAATGTGGAGAACTACTGGATCAGTGTTAAGAAACAATTTTAAACAATGCAGGTCACAGCAGAAAACATGACACCATCAACCTGGACACATTTAAAAGGTATGGCAGGAACTGTCGAGATGAATTTGTAAATTTGCAGCATCAGATTACACAGCTGCGAAGGGGGTTGGCTAGTGGCAGCAGGCAGACCAAAGAACAGACAGCGGGAGCAATGGCAACAAAACATCTTTTAACCGCAAAGTCTCTTTTAAGAGGGACCCAAATATTTTGTGAAAAGCTGAAAGTTTAAGAGATATTTTAAAAACAATTTTCAAAATGGGATAGGGAAACGCCGTAGATCAGGGAGAAGGAACAGAGCGATCAGAATGCGATTTATGAATTTATTGAATATTTACTTTAATATCATTGGTGTCCGATTCAGATTCATTCAATATCTCATGTACACTTCGGTTTATATTGCGATAAATTCCAACATGTCTGTCGTTTTTGCTTTCAAATTCTAGTGTATGGATATCTGCCAGTGATTTGCCCGTTTTTGAAAAAAGTGCTGACCCATGATGATATGCTGTAATATCAACACCCATGTGACCTGTTTTGACCAATCAGGATAGAGTATTTATTTATTTATTTATTTGTTTGTTTTGTTTTGTTTTACCTAATTATATGTTAAGGCAATAGCAGAATCAAATTCCTTAGTCAAAATCAAATGTGATAACTATCCACATGGGATGCAGAACTGCAGTCATCCTAAACCCACATGAAACAGGACTTTAAACAGAAAGAAAAACCTAGGTCTTGCTGAATGCAACCCTTGTTTTCTAGTTCTGGAAGAAAGAAGATTAGAAAGTGGTGTATAGTCTCTGTCTACTTTATTTAAATTGTTATCAGGTTTTCGTGCAGTTTTGATACCGTACCAGATGTCCGAATCAGGATTGTTTTCCCAACATTTTACTTATTGCCTTTTGCAAGCAGCAGAAATTATAAGTTTATTTACGTTAGTGTTTCAGGCTATGGAGCACAATTTTTAATTGTTAGCAGCTGTAATATCAAAGTGTGCTCATTGAGGAAGCAACAGCATTGTGTACACATTCATAATCCCGAAGAACATATTGTGGCAGCCCCATGTGCTATGGAATTGGTATATTGTTAGTTTGGCCTCATTTTTATTCTTTGTTAATGAAAGGCTATACTGTTGTGCATGATTAGTGCTCATAAAAATCTGATTTTAAAATGCAGTCTCAACAGCAGAAGGGCGAATTTATTGCCCTTGGGTTATGAGATGTACTCCCATCAGAAGATCTGCTAATGTCTCTATCTAATATTTAGACAGATTCCCTATTTGAATGCCTATTAGCTGTGAATGTCTGGTGTTACCTCAAGTACATATTTTTGTGGAGAAGCTTATAAAACGAATAGACCACAGTCACAACAGTTCTAAGAAATTTAGAGATTTGTTTTGTTTGCTTTGTTGAGGGGCACCAAACAAGGGAGCTGATATAAAAGCAACAAGCCATAGGAGACCAATCATATATTTCCAGTTCTAATGTTGGTACACTCGGTCCAGGTAAAACTCATGTTCCTATTGGTGTTGGAAATGTAGTATTATTGTTATAAAGCATGAATGGCAAATCAACCAATCACCACTCTTTTCTGCCAGATTTTGCAGGAATTCCAGTACCACTTTGTTGTGGCAAAGTGCCCGCCCCTGTGTGTATTTTGTGTTGTGTGTTAATGTTGGTGTATAATCACCGGTACATGGGATATAAATGGGTCTGTGTAACACAAGTGTTTAAAATGTATATTTGTATTTAGGCACGAGGATTGCACAGCTCTTCACGTGCAAGTAAAACGAAACAATATGTGAGCACAGGGAATTGCACTTTATTAATTCACGTGCAGTTGTACCGCGACTCCAATTGAATGATTGATTAGCAATCGAGTCACGGTACAGCTGCATAGAAGCTGCACGTTTTCACCCACTCGGGGTTGGGTGTTCGGTGAGTTGAGAACGGGATTGGAGACGGAGGTAATAAATAATAAAATAATAACGTAAAGTTCAAATATCTGCTCACCGTGTTTTGTGTAGTGTTAGTCTCTCACAGGGGCCGGCTTTAAGGCAAGGCGAGCGAGGTGGCTGCCCAGGCTCCCACTCTTCAGAGTGCCCCGCGCTCAACCGGACTTCCGTGAGATTTAACACATTCCTTACATGGGCGCAAAACACTCAGGGGTGCAAATTTGGGGTACCTCATATAGCGCTAGCAACATTAAATTCTGGCGCAAGTAGACATGTTTAATTGTTTTTTTGTTTTTTTTAATTGTTGTTTTATTCCTTAGCAACAATAAATGTTTTTCACAGGTCTGGAGTTTGTCAAATTTGTCCATACTGTCAAGTGAGAGCAAAGTTCCCAAGAATTTAGAATACTCAGATATGATAAAGGACTTTGCTGCCGCTAAAGCTAGGAAAATATCTTTGTAATTTATGTTCTTACGTAATTTATAACTTTAATTTAAAAAAAAAAGGATTTAATAATGCCCAGGGGTGAATTTGTTATTTTTTATTTTTTTTTGTAAAAGGTGACATTTGTTGTTGTTGTTGTTGTTGATATTATTACTAACTTCCACCTGGTTAACTGTTTATCCGCCATGATCAATCTCTTCAGCAATGTTAGTTTACTATTGAACAGAGAAGATTAGTTCGGAGATTGTAGAACCTACCAAAGTTTTGGTACACTGTGTTGTATGTACTTCGTGCGCTACATTACTGGCAGTGTCACATGAGCTGTTCAGTGTGCCCTGTGGGACATATTAACCTCTGTCTCGCTGTCCTGCCTGTCACTTAGCAGTGAATGCACACACCCATACAGCAGACAGCTACTATGTCACAAGCATTAATACCCTGTAACTTTCTAAACAAGAGATATAGGGTAGCTACCAAATAAAAGCTGAATCTCAAAACAGTAATTATGTGGATATAGTAATTGTTACAGCTGTGTATAATGGTATTTAAAACAGGATTCATTTATTCACCTTTTTACATATCAGCCCTTACTCTGGTCTCACCGCATTCGGATACGCGACATATTACTGTACTAACTAAGATACGGTTGCAACTGTAGCATTAATTTGATGTTCTGGACCGCGCACTTAACTCTTTGCAGTCCTATGTCAGACCAGATCCGACATTACTATTTTCCCTTTCCTGTCCGACATCATCAAAAAAACGTAAAGCACAGGGCTCTAGTCGTTTTTTTGCCGGAATATGCCGAGAAAACCATTCAATGGCGGAGTGAGACAGACAGGAGTCGAATGTAGCCGAAAAGAAAGAAAAAAAGAGGGCGTGTGAGCAATAGAGCTAGCAGCTGCACCACAGAGATAAGATAGACACAAACAATGGATATAGCTGCTTCCGCATCCAGCATCCAAATGCATTGCCTTTTAAACCTGTTTTACTCTGAAAAAAATAAAAAATAAACAGCGTGGGTAAAATAAACAGCGCGTGTGAAAATAAATTGGACCTGACACGTCTGACAAATCCTGAATGAATGGACTGCAAAGGATTAATCATCATCGCCTAGGGCCCCACACAGCCTAAGGCCAGCCCTGCACTCTCATGTTTATTTCATATACTTTATGTAACTTATTTATCCTGTTGGATTTTAGCTTTTCATGGCCTGTGGTGTTTGAAGTGCAGGTTGACCCGTGCAACATCTGTGACAGAGACAGAATGATTCTTGGTGATAAATCTCCCTCCCGACCTGTGAGGTTACAGTATAAAGGGAACAGAGTGCCCTAGACTGGATGGCCTGACAACTCATTCCCAGGGTAAGGTGGAAGTCGGCCATCTAGAAAGGGGGCACAACTGAGAAAGCAATGTGGCAACTGCAGATTGGAGGAGAGAAGGCTGCACTCGCTAACCAAGGGGGCATGACTGGAGGTACAAAAAGGGGACGTGGCTAGGTGATCTGTTCCTTTATTTATGGTTAAGAGAACTCTACAGGACAAACAAAATATTACAGTATGTGTTTAGTGATTGTTTGTTTTGTCGAGTCTAATTGTGCGGTTTGTTATTTATTAGACAGCTAACACAATCTGGAGCTGTTGTTTAAGGCCAGCACAAACCCAGACAACACTGAACCATTGTTCACGGATTCGTTGTATAATCACCACTTGCAAGTTAGCACTCATTGTGGACTTGTGATTGTGTGTGTGTGTCTTGTGTGTGTTTTATAACTGTGTTTATTATTTCGGGACTGTAACCTGCAATTAAACCTGTAGTTACATTGCTGTGTATTGCCTGGGATCATTATTTACGGTCAGGAAAGACCTGGAATTACAAAACCTCCACTCCAAATAAAACATTGTTTGGACAATTAAATCACTTGTTTGTCATTACTTGTGCACCACATCACCACTATACCTGCAAACCACTTTGTCACAACATGTTACACAAAATGTACAGAACTTGTACCAGAACATATAGCAATGTAGATGCTTTTTTATATACATTGCAACAAACTATGTACACTGAAAGTAAGTCAAACCAAATAAATAAATACCGGTAAATCCTTTTGTATTAACTTATGAGTATGACTTTTACATCCAAACTAAAAAGCAAGTGCAAGGCTGCACTTTACATAATTAAATTACGGTTGTTTGCTTGCATTGTATTAAAAGAAAGCTGCTATACAAACTCAAATACAAGGCCATTATGATTCATATATAGATGCAGATCCCCTTTTCTCTGTGTCATCGAGACATTTAAAAACATCATTAAGAACATAAATCAATATGCCCAAGGGCTTACAGTACAGTACCTGCTGCAGGCAATTTGTATTATCACTTCTTTCACAGTGAGCCTACTGCCTGAATAACGTATTACAATGAGTGGCAGGAAAATGACAACCTTTCACAATTGATTTCTGTACTTCTGTAGTTCATCCTCTGTTTGTCCCCTGAAATAATGTTATGCATTCTAAGTAAACAAGCAGCACTTAGACTAGATTACTGCAAGTGTATTTTAGTTCACAAAATTAATAAAAATGAAATTGCAAAATGTTCCTGTAGACTTGTACTACTTGTTGCTCAAACTACTGACTTTAATGTGTTATGAGGTCGCACCTTGGTAATACAATAGTACCAAACAATGACCTGGATACTCAGACTTATGATTGGTTCCAGACCTTGATTAGCACCAATACCACCAGCTATACATAAGGTAGCATTAAGTAATCCAAGATTGGTGCTAATCAGGGTCTGTAGAACAAGGTCTACAACAGAAAGATTTCCCCTATTCAAATCACAAACATTTAATCCATTATGTTTGTTTTTTAAACATGAATCTGTTCTAGATTGTTCTTCAATAAATAAACAACAGTTTTATAAAAATCAAACTTTAATTGATCCATTAAATAAACTTAGGGAAGAAAAAAACACACAAAAAAAACTTGCGTTATAAGACACGAGTTCCGGCTTTGTAAAGGGGGCCCTTACCATTAAAACTAAACAAAGATGTTTGTCTGCTCTTAGATAACTGTCCCTCCACTGTCCAGAGCTAAAAGAGTAACTGGATGCTGAAAAGGTTGTTTGCAGTGCAGTGCACAACTAATATGAGTAAAGCTTTGTAAAAGCACTATTTTGTGGTGTACCCTGGAGTACAAAACAACACATTTCATTACTCAGAAAGCCTGTAAATCTACCAAAACCAAAATAATGTAGCCCAATTAGCATTCTAGTGAACAGGGACCTGAATGAAGGAAACAAAACTAAGTTACAAATCTTTTGTAGATGTTTACTTACAACCTCCAAGACTAGCTGGAAGATGCTTCAGCCTGTTGCAACATAGATCCAATGCAGTTTTAAAGTGGTCAACTTAATACTTCATACTGTTTGTTTCCTTAAGTTTGTGTGCTGACAATCAGTGTGTTTCCGTGAACATAGGAATTCTGATATTTTTCGGAATATATAATTTTCCAAAAAAGTAATTCCGATATCAAAAGTCATGTAAACACAGTGTCAGATAGTGTGGTCAGATGGCTGATGTATTACAGGAAGCAGAGGAAACTGAAATGCAGATGAAACATTTTTTTTCAAGCAAAAATAAACAAAACAAACAGTTCAAACAAATGAATAAAAACAAAAACTTAGAATTAAATCCAACTATTTGCACTGAACAAAAATATAAACGCAACATGTAAAGTGTTGGTCCCATGTTTCATGAGCTGAAATAAGAGATCCTAGAAATTTTCTATACGCACAAGAAGCTTATATCTCTCAAATTTTGTGCACAAATTTGTTTACATCTCTGTTAGTGAGCATTTCTCCTTTGCCAAGATAATCCATCCATCTGACAGATGTGGCATATCAAGAAGCTGATTAAACAGCATGATCATTACACAGGTGCACCTTGTGCTGGGGACAATAAAAGGACACTCTAAAATGTGCAGTTTTGTCACACAACACAATGCCACAAATGTCTCAAGTCTTGAGGGAGCGTGCAATTGGCAAGCTGACTGCAGGAATGTCCACCAGAGCTGTTGCCAGAGGATTGAATGTTCATTTCTCTACCATAAGCTGCCTCCAACGTCGTTTTAGAGAATTTGGCAGTACATCCAACCTGCCTCACAACCGCAGACCACGTGTAACCACGCCAGCCCAGTACCTCCACATCCGGCTTCTTCACCTGCGGGATCGTCTGAGACTAGCCAGCCGGACAGCTGATGAAACTGTGGGTTTGCACAACCGAAGAATTTCTGCACAAACTGTCAGAAACCGTCTCAGGGAAGCTCATCTGCGTGGTCGTTGTCCTCGACAGAGTCTTGACCTGACTATAATGCCGTGTCGTAACTGACTTCAGTGGGCAAATGCTCACTTTCGATAGCCACTGGCACGCTGGAGAAGTGTGCTCTTCACGGATGAATCCCGTTTTCAGCTGTACCGGGCAGATGGCAGACAGCGTGTATGGAGTCATGTGGGCGAGCGATTTGCTGATGTGAACGTTGTGAACAGAGTGCCCCATGGTGGTGGTAGGGTTATGGTATGGGCAAGCATAAGCTACAGACAACAAACACAACTGCATTTTATCGATGGCAATTTGAATGCACAGAGATACCGTGACAAGATCCTGAGGCCCACTGGCTGCCATTGCCTCATGTTTCAGCATGATAATGCACGGCCCCATGTTGCAAGGATCTGTACACAATTCCTGGAAGCTGAAAATGTCCCAGTTCTTCCATGGCCTGCATACTCACCAGATATGTCACCCACTGAGCATGTTTGGGATGCTCTGGATCGACGTGTACGACAGCGTGTTCCAGTTCCTGCCAATATCCAGCAACTTCGCACAGCCATTGAAGAGGAGTGGGACAACATTCCACAGGCCACAATCAACAGCCTGATCAACTCTATGCGAAGGAGATGTGTCGCGCTGCATGAGGCAAATGATGGTCACACCAGATATTGACTGGTTTTCTGATCCACGCCCCTACCTCTTTTTTTTAAGGTATCTGTGACCAACAGATGCATATCTGTATTCCCAGTCATATGAAATCCATAGATTAGGGCCTAATGAATTTATTTCAATTGACTGATTTCCTTATATGAACTGTAACTCAGTAAAATCTTTGAAATTGTTGCATGTTGTGTTTATATTTTTGTTCAGTGTATAATATCAAACAGGACTGTAACTTTCAGACCTCTCTGAGCACACAGCTACTAGACTCTTCCAGTCAGTCTGTCACTATCCCCCCTTTGAATGAGCTAGCCTCACTACACCTTTGCCCATACTAGCCCCTCCCCTGTACTAGTCCAATACACTTTAGCTATAAGCAAAAGTATATTCAGTTACCCCTATATTAAAGCCTTACACAGAGATGCCATATGAAAGGAGAAAATTGTAGCATGTGCCGAGCGTAGTTAGGTGGCTTTTTTTTTTATTTTTTAAGGTCAGTGGCTGCTAGCCCTTAGAAATGAAATGGTTCTTAGGCTCTGGTAAGCCAATTTTCTAATTTTTGCTGTTCAATATATATTTTTGATAATTGTAAACACACAGCATTAAGAAATTAAAAATAAATTCTATTTATTCTGGATTTAAATATGTGTAATGAAGAGTATTTTAGGATCTCATAAGTCCTATCAAACATGACTGAAATATCCAACCTCAAAACTTTATAAAAATAACTATCAATATAACAACACATCAAGAAAGATTTAACAATGTTTTGTTTTTATTTAAATTTGTACTACTCTGCAACGATTAAAATACAAAACGCTGTGTAGTATCCAATAATTAATTAACTATGTAAAGCGAGTTAAACTTCAAAACAGATTTGCAAAAACATACAGTAAAGGGTAGTGTCAGTGTGGCAAAGCAAAGCTCTGCCCTTTTTAAATTGGCAGGGATGGGGTTAATTTCCCCTACCTGCCTGGGTTTATTATGTTCAGGTGGCTGGGGTTGATTAGTTGATTAGGTTAATTAACGATCAATCAGCGCCCAGCCACCTGAGAAGCAGAGGCCTCCTTTTATGTCATTTGGAGGAGGGAGCTGAGGAAGCAGGTTGGTGTTTGTGGTTTTTGTGATTTGTGAATTCTTCATCCAGTGAAGGCATTGCCCAGCCTGGAAACCTTTATTTTTGTAAGTTTGTTTTTTGTACTGTTTTTTTTTTTGTGTTTAAATCCCTTAATTTTGCCCTTGTGCACTTTTATTTGTGTATTTATAATAAAAAAAAATATATTTTTTTGAACTACAGACTGTCTCTGGGCCTCTATCCACTCGCCAGCCTGCCACATTTGGTGTCAGAAGTTGGATAGCGCCACCTAGAGGCTCAGAGCAGTATTTATTTATTTTTTTTGAATTTTTGGGATAATGGGAAAGAACAGCAGGACAAGCAGCAGCTGAAGAAATGTAAGCTGCTGCAGCCACCGCTGGAGGACCCAGCCAGCCTCTTCCCTTGGTGTTCCTGGTGCGGGAAGGAGGACCATCGTTGGCGGTCCTGCCCAGATGTGCCACCGGCAAACTGGTGTGGCCGGTGCGAGGAGGACGGCCACAACTGGGCAGGATGCCCCTACAACCAGGCCCAGGAAGAGGTGCAGTATTCACCCCGGGCATCAGGGGCCACCCCACTACCTCCAGCACCACCACCTTCACCACCGTCCCAGGAGATCTGGGACTGGTTGATGCACCCTGAGGCAGACCTCGTCCACGATCTCCCCATAGTTATCAACACGCTGTGGCATCGAGATGGGGAGAGGTGGGAACAGTGGGAGGAACAACACCACCACAGCAATCAGCAAGCACTCACCTTCCCAGAGGTTGCCCTCATGGTGGTTAATTACCTGGCGGTAGACATGGGAGATGCCCCGGTCACTCCAATAAAGAGGGGTGAGGAGCCGCCGCCGCTCCCAGAGCCAGAGAGGGGTGAGGAGCCGCCGCCGCTCCCAGAGCCAGAGAGGGGTGAGGAGCCGCCGCCGCTCCCAGAGCCAGAGAGGGGTGAGGAGCCGCCGCCGCTCCCAGAGCCAGAGAGGGGTGAGGAGCCGCCGCCGCTCCCAGAGCCAGAGAGGGGTGAGGAGCCGCCGCCGCCGCTCCCAGAGCCAGAGAGGGGAGAGGAGCCGCCGCCGCTCCCAGAGCCAGAGAGGGAGGAACCTCCGCTCTCAGAGCCCAGAGGGGAGGAGCCTCCGCTCTCAGAGCCCAGAGGGGAGGAGCCTCCGCTCTCAGAGCCCAGAGGGGAGGAGCCTCCGCTCTCAGAGCCCAGAGGGGAGGAGCCGCCGCTCTCAGAGCCCAGAGGGGAGGAGCTATGGCCCAAGGATGCCTGCCTTGCACCGCCCAAGGATACCATGCCCGCTCCGCCCAGGGATAACACATTTGCATCGCCTGGGGTTGCCTGCTGCTCCGCATCGCCTGGGGTTGCCTGCCGCTCCGCATCGCCTGGGACTGCTGGTGTCTCCTTTTTGTTTTCTAGGGTTGCCGAGGGTCCGCTGCCGTCGTCGCCTCCGCCACTAGAGGGAGCCGGGTCGCCGTCGCCGCCTCCGCTACCAGAGGGAGCCGGGCCGCCGTCGCCGCCTCCGCCACTAGAGGGAGCCGGGCCCCCTCCGTCACTAGAGGGAGCCGGGCCGCTGTCGCCGCCTCCGTCACCAAAGAGAGCCGGGCCGCCGTCGCCGTACTACCTTGGAGATCCGGGGCCCCCTCAACCAAAGAAGGCTTGGGGGCTCCGACATCAACCCCGCCCACCACCACCCACCATAACAGCCCACCCAAGGGACATAATTGGACTCTTGGGGGAGGGGGGTGGGGAAGGTGGGGGGAAGGGGGCAGTTGGCCGATTGCGTCCGGTGTACGTTGTACATGGGGGGAGGTGTGTGGCAAAGCAAAGCTCTGCCCTTTTTAAATTGGCAGGGATGGGGTTAATTTCCCCTACCTGCCTGGGTTTATTATGTTCAGGTGGCTGGGGTTGATTAGGTTAATTAACGATCAATCAGCGCCCAGCCACCTGAGAAGCAGAGGCCTCCTTTTATGTCATTTGGAGGAGGGAGCTGAGGAAGCAGGTTGGTGTTTGTGGTTTTTGTGATTTGTGAATTCTACATCCAGTGAAGGCATTGCCCAGCCTGGAAACCTTTATTTTTGTAAGTTTGTTTTTTGTACTGTTTTTTTTTTGTTTAAATCCCTTAATTTTGCCCTTGTGCACGTTTATTTGTGTATTTATAATAAAATAATTATTTTTTTGAACTACAGACTGTCTCTGGGCCTCTATCCACTCGGCAGCCTGCCACAGTCAGATTTTGCGTTGTTTCTTCATACCTATGTGCCTGGCAATATTCTGTCTGGCAGTATTCACAGTAGACATGAGATTCAGACACTTCACTTCTTTTAATGAATGACCATTCTGTGATAAATTCCTCTTGATATTTCTGACAAGGCAACCTCGATCTTTTAGACGGCGGGGAGTGACATTTTTTGTTTGATTTATGATTCCTATCTTAATAACGGATAAGCAATCAAGTAAATGTGCGATTGATAATGACAGCAAGGCAACATTTGCACAGCAGTTTCTGAAGAACCCCTAAACTGGTTACTAAGCAACCCGGCTCAGAGCTTTTAGTATGTCAGTTAAAATGCCACAATAAAAACTGTCAGTGAAATACAGTATTAAGAACAATTCATTCATTAAAAAAATTAAACAGAAAAACACACACATGCTATTCAAATATTATTTCATAAATGTTCAGGAAGTACCAACCATTTATTTATTTAACACAGATCATTGTATTATACCGCTTCGACACAGCGCCGTAGCTGCTACGGCCAAATTGTAGCCGTCATCACGAGTGCCCTCCAACGTGGCAGCGCCCAGGGCTACACAAACCTAAAGATCGCCAATACCACCTTCAAAACTAAAACGGTATTTAAAAATATTATCCAGCGATTTTAACCTTTTCCTTTTAATAAAATAAATTTGTTTTCTGAAAACTTGATCTCATATAACCGTACTGAATCTACCAGGCTACTGCATCAGAATAATAACAAAAAACCCTACCTCCATACTTTCTTCAAACTTCATTAGCATGAAGAAGTTTAAACAAAGCATGTTTGATACCTGAAATATGAAGAGTGCTACATAGCTACCCACACTTAAACCACTAGATTAATGTGTTGCTTTTGCAGAATGACCTTTGGCCCTTAAGAAACTGAGCTGCCCCATGTCCTAATGACCAAATATCACTCCATTCTAATCGTTCTGAACAGCAGAAAGTGTGAGTGCCACCCTATGTGCAACAGCATGCTCCACAAATCAAAAGCAATACACGTGTACACTGCATGTAGAACATGACTTTGTTAAAAGCACTTACCTTATTCTTTGGGTTTGATGTATTAAGGACACTCCTTGTCTCTTTTCCAGTGTAAATGACCACTCCAATTACTGTCCCTGTCAAATTGAAACATTGGAGAAATTAGAAAACTGGTACTATACCAATACCAATTTTCACATTCAAACAATATGAACAAAACCTTAGTTAATAATACTGTATCTTCTATCATATCATTCTGTACCTGATCCCGATAACACTGTCCCTGATGAATTTCTCCTCTATTTGAGCTTTAACATAAACAGGTATGGATTATATCTCATGTCACAATGTATAAATTATTATTACTTACAGTGCCTATAGAAAGTCTACACCCCCTTGAACTTTTTTTCACATTTTGTCGTGCCAGTGTCTCAGAGTTTCATGCATTTTAATGAGTATTCTTTTTCTACTTATCTACACGCCATACTCCACACTGTTATGGGGAAAAAAGTTTTTAATGAGAAAAAATGATATATTAAAAATACAAAACTGAAAGATCATAATTGGATAAGTCTCCACCTTCCTGAGTTAATACTTGGTGGAAGTCTGTTGGGATAGGTCTGTACCAACTTTGCACACTTAGATTTGGCAATATTTGACCATTCTTCTTTACAAAACTGTTCAAGCTCTGTCAAGTTCCTTGGGGAGCATTGATGGACAGCAATCTTCAAGTCATGCCACAAACTTTCGACTGGAGTTAGGTCGGGGCTCTGACTGGGCAACTCAAGGATGTTTACTTTTTTGTTCCTTAGCCACTCCAGTGTAGCTTTGGCTGTGTGCTTTGGGTCGTTGTCATGCTGAAAGGTGAACTTCCCTCCCAGTTTCAGCTTTCTTGCAGAGGGCAGCAGGTTTTCCTCAAGGACTTCTCTGTACTTTGCTTTCATTTTCCCTTCTATCCTGACAAGTGCCCCAGTCCCTGCCAATGAGAAACATCCCAATAACATGATGCTGCACCACCATGCTTCACAGTAGGGATGGTGTTCTTTGGGTGATGCGCTGTGCTGGGTTTGCACCAAACATAATTCTTTGCATTTAGGCCAAAAAGTTCCATTTTTATTTTCGTCAGACCACAACATTCTTTGCCACATGGCTACAGAATCAACATTTTTTAGCATACTTCAAACAGGATTCAAGGCGGGTTTTCTTGAGTATTGCTTCCTTCTTGCCACCCTACCATACAGGCCAGATTTATGGAGTGCTTGGGATATTGTTGACACATGCACACTTTGACCAGTCTTGGCCTGTTGCTCTTGTAAAGTTGCCATTAGCCTCTTGGTAGCCTCTCTGATCAGTGTCCTTCTTGCTCGCTCATCCAGTTTGGAGGGACGGCCTGATCTAAGCAGGGTCTTGGTGGTGCCACACACCTTCCACATCGCGACAGCGAGTGGGAGAAGTACAGGCGTGGAAAAGTACAGAGCAGTTTAGAAGCAGTAAGGAGAAATTGCATCTTTAATTGCTTTAATCAGAAAACACAGGACATTGGGGAAACACAGCAGGAGCTCAAAGTCAAACAGCCGCGTGTGTTTTTCTGATAACAAACAAGCTGAAACTCGGAGCAGCTAATTCAAATTCAGTGCCGTTCTGAGACATGGGCGAGGGGAGGAGCCAACAGCACAGCAGAACAACGCAGTTAAACGAGGCAGTCTTCCCAGCAACAGCGAGTGGAAGCGACAGTGAGTGGGCGAAGTACAGGCATGGAAAAGTACAGAGCAGTTTAGAAGCAGTTTGAAAGCAGGCTGACAGCTGCAGAAGAAACTAAACTTCAAAAAAAAAAAAAAAAAAAAAAAACCTCAACATGGCCTTCAAGCCAGTAATCTGTGACACCTGCTTGATGTGGGAAATTCATGGAAGTCTGCATCACCCCTAACAGACTGAAAGCCACCAGGGAGATAGAAGGTCAGAACAGCTGGGTTCAGGTAAGCAGAAGCAGGGAAAAAAAGAAACTTCGTCAAACACAACCACCAGAAATCAAAACAACCAACAAATTTGAGTCACTTCAGAATTTTGATCAGCAGAGCCAACAACAAGAGAATGAAAGGAACAACATCCAGGACCCTATTGACAGTGGTGACCAGACAGCAAAAAGAAGGGAGGTCATGATTGTTGGGGACTCCATATTGAGAAACACAGCAAGTTCAATTCGCAGTTTGGACCCCCTTACTACAACAGTGTGCTGCCTTCCGGGAGCCTCGGTCAAGCACATCACTGAGAACGTGGACAGGCTCCTAGAACGAACAGGAGACGACCCGGTAGTAGTCGTCCACATCGGTACAAACAACATTGGAAGAGACAGACCAAAATCCCTGCAAAACAAATTCAGAGAGCTAGGAAGGAAATTAAAAGAGAAAACCAAAACTGTGGTATTTTCTGGTATACTACCGGCACCTTGCAAAGGACCATATGGACAGCTGGAAATAATTAATCAAAACGCATGGCTGAAGACCTGATGCACACGGGAAGGCTTCACCTATCTTGATCATTGGACCACATTCTACAACGAGGACTATCTGTATAGACGGGACGGACTGAACTTAACTAACAAGGGAACCAGTCTACTTGGAGAAAAGATCCTCGAGCAGGTTCAGAAGCATTTAAACTAGAAAGGAAGGGGGGAGAAATCATCAAAACAAGAACAACAACTCAGGTAAGACAACCATTAAATGTATTTATCTAAATGCTAGAAGGATCAGAAACAAAATTCTAGAACTTGAAGCTACTGCACTAACAAGTAACTATGATGTGATAGGCGTTACAGAAACTTTGTCTGAGAGTGATGGGGACGAATATAATATTTGTGGGTATACACTGTATAGGAAAGACAGGCAGGACAGAAGAGGAGGAGGGGTAGCGCTATACATAAGAAACAGTCTTGAAGCCCAGGTGTTAAACCTGGACAAAGAAAATAAAGCCGAATCAATATGGGTCAGAATAACAGACAAAAATTCAAAGGGCATAATAATAGGAGCATGCTATAGACCGCCAGATTCAGACGGTGAGCACAATAATCTGTTATACAATGACATTAGAAATGCGTGTAGCAAAGGAGAAGCCATACTAATTTCAACTTCCCCCATATAAAATGGGAAAACCCGGTGGGATGAAATTGAAATGGTGGAAATGACAAATGACTGCTTCCTAACACAATTTGTCAAGGCACCGACTAGAGGGGAGGCATACCTTGATTTAGTCTTTTCAAATAACGAAGACAGAACCAAAACAGAGGTCAGGGAACCACTGGCAAACTCAGACCACAACATGGTCTCATTTGAAGTGTTTTTTAAAACCCCAAAAGTAATGACTAAAGCTAAGTTTTACAATTTTAGAAAAGCAAACTATGAAGGTATGAAACAGAGACTAACAGAAGCAGATTGGAGTAAAATAGAGAAAACACCCACAGAAGAAGGATGGTTGTTCTTCAAAAATGTAGTACTAGAGGCGCAAAACAATTACATCCCTAAAGTAGACAAATCTAAATGTAAAACTAAATTGCCAAAATGGTTTAATAGATCAATTAAAAAATATTCAGTGAAAAAAGGCACTTTACAGAGCATTAAAAAAGGACCAAAAAGAAAGTACGCAGAAAGAGTACACGGAACTGCAAACGCAAATCAAAAAGGAAGTTAGAAATGGCAAGAGAGAAATAGAAATGAACATTGCTAAGGAAGCTAAAACCAATTCCAAAATGTTTTTCCAATATTACAACAGCAAGCGAACATTCAAAGAGGAGATTAAATGTTTAAGAGATACAAATGGCAAAATCGTAGAAAATATATTAAATCATTACTTTTCAGAAGTTTTTACAAAGGAAGATACTGACAACATGCCCGACATGTCATCCAGTTCCTATCCAGTTTTAAATAACTTTAGCATAACTGAGGCAGAAGTGTTAAAGGGATTAGGAGCTCTTAAAATAAACAAATCCCCTGGGCTGGATGAGATCCTCCCAGTAGTACTCAAAGAAATGAAAGAAGTAATTTACAAACCGCTAACCAAGATCATGCAGCAGTCTCTTGACACAGGGGTTGTACCGACAGACTGGAAAATTGCAAACGTAATACCGAGCCACAAAAAGGGAAACAAAACTGAACCAGGTAACTACAGACCAGTAAGCCTGACTTCTATTATATGCAAACTTATGGAAACTATAATAAAATCCAAAATGGAAAATTACCTATATGGTAACAGGGTCCTGGGAGACAGTCAACATGGTTTTAGGAAAGGGAGATCGTGTCTAACTAACTTGCTTGATTTTTTTGAGGATGCAACATCGATAATGGATAATTGCAAAGCATATGACATGGTTTATTTAGATTTCCAGAAAGCTTTTCACAAAGTCCCGCACAAAAGATTAATTCTCTAACTGAACGCAGTTGGGATTCAAGGAAACACATGTACATGGATTAGGGAGTGGTTAATATGTAGAAAACAGAAAGTACTGATTAGAGGAAAAACCTCCGAATGGAGTGTGGTAACCAGTGGTGTACCACAGGGATCAGTATTAGGTCCTCTGCTATTCCTAATCTACATTAATGATTTAGATTCTGGTATAGTAAGCAAACTTGTTAAATTTGCAGACGACACAAAAGTAGGAGGAGTGGCAAACACTGTTGCAGCAGCAAAGGTCATTCAAAATGATCTAGACAAGATTCAGAACTGGGCAGACACATGGCAAATGACATTTAATAGAGAAAAGTGTAAGGTACTGCACGCAGGAAATAAAAATGTACGTTATAAATATCATATGGGAGATACTGAAATTGGAGAAGGAATCTATGAAAAAGACCTAGGAGTTTTTGTTGACTCAGAAATGTCTTCATCTAGACAATGTGGGGAAGCTATAAAAAAAGGCTAACAGGATGCTCGGATACATTGTGAAAAGTGTCGAATTTAAATCAAGGGAAGTAATGTTAAAACTGTACAATGCACTAGTAAGACCTCATCTTGAATATTGTGTTCAGTTCTGGTCACCTCGCTATAAAAAAGATATTGCTGCTCTAAAAAGAGTGCAAAGAAGAGCGACCAGAATTATTCCGGGCTTAAAAGGCATGTCATATGCAGACAGGCTAAAAGAATTGAATCTGTTCAGTCTTGAACAAAGAAGACTACATGGCGACCTAATTCAAGCATTCAAAATTCTAAAAGGTATTGACAGTGTCGACCCAAGGGACTTTTTCAGCCTCAAAAAAGAAACAAGGACCAGGGGTCACAAATGGAGATTAGACAAAGAGGCATTCAGAACAGAAAATAGGAGGCCCTTTTTTACACAGAGAATTGTGAGGGTCTGGAATCAACTCCCCAGTAATGTTGTTGAAGCTGACACCCTGGGATCCTTCAAGAAGCTGCTTGATGAGATTCTAGGATCAATAAGCTAATAACAACCAAACGAGCAAGATGGGCCGAATGGCCTCCTCTCGTTTGTAAACTTTCTTATCTTCTTATGTTCTTAATAATTGTCTTGACCGTGCTCCAAGGGATATTCAAGGCCTTTGCATTTTTTTATACCCATCCCCTGATCTATGCCTTTCAACAACTTTGTCCTGGAGTTCTTTTGAAAGCTTCTTGGTGCTCAAGGTCTTTGCTTTGAAATGCACTACCCAGCAGAGGTAACCTACAGGAACTGCTGAATTTATCCTGAAATCATGTGAATCACTACAATTTAACACAGGTGGAGGCCACTTAACTTGGTGTGTGATTCTGAAAGCGATTGGTTACACCTGAGCTAATTTAAGATTGCTATTACGGGGGGGGGGGTTTGGTGGTGGACACTTATCCAACCAAGCTATTTCAGTTTTTATTTAATTAATTTTCTACAAATTGCTAGAATATTTTTTTTCACTTGGAAGTTGTGGGGTAGGATGTGTAGATAAATGAAAAAAAAAAAAAAATTAATGCATTTTAATTCCAAGCTATAAGGCAACAAAAGGCGAACATTTTGAAAGGGGGTGTAGACTTTCTATAGGCACTGTAAACTTCAAATGAAGTGTCACAGATAATAAGCTAAATGTAACATTGCTGCTGTTGTTGCTTACCAGTTCTCTATGTACAATTTGCCTCGCTGAAGCCTTTTTATTTGTTACAGTGTATGCAGATTTTGTGAGTTCTCACTTATACAATGTTGGTATCAGAGTTGGTTCAACACACTTCTTCACAGTGCAGAAGAATGGACAAATTTACAGCACCAATTCCAGTTATTTATATATTTTTTTTTCTACCATTTAAATGATAATTTTCCCTTTCATGGTTGCTTGGGTCTCATTCAATAGATAATTACTTATAGACCAACAGACTGGAATGAGACTTAGTGGTTGGATAACTCAGAATGGTAGCCCCTTCTCATTTCAGAAACACAGCTCAGCAAGGTACAGTAGTTACGTAAGTTTGAGGAGAAACTCTGTTCGGCACCGAAATACAGGTGAATGGCTTTTACAAACTGCTAGTTATTTGGGCAGATGTGCAACTGATGCTGCAGGCATCTACAGTAGCTGTTACCTGCAGGACTAAATACAATATTGTAGGAATTCAAGCTGATTAAGAAATACACAAGGTCATAACCAAAACCTTTAAACCAATGTTACCTCCTATTAGCATCAGAAACTTTAGGACAACACTACTTACATGGTCTATCAGAGGGAGCCCTTTGGCAAGACCATGTAAACTGACCTTTAACACAGGTGATCTGGTACTAAGAAGAAGAAAGTAATGTGTTTATTTTGCTTCAGTGAGGTATTTGAAAATACGCATAAGGTTAAAAAAAAGACAAAATAAGCAAAAATCTTTTGCATTACAATAGATGCCAGTGATAACCTTGCTAATCCTAAAAAGAGGTAAGAAAGTGGATGTGAAACCCATTATTACATTTCTTTCCTCAACACAAGCATTTAAACACATTTGTGTTTAAATCTCAGAAACTTTCTTTACTGCAACCTTTGTTCTTACCCAGACACTAGACCGATTTAGATTCTCAGCTCTTTAAGGTTTCTCTCCAGTCCTCATAGAATATAAAATCTGATCAATATTCCTAATTTACTAATTCATTATCATCGCCTTGTTCTAAAGATGAATGTGCTATTAATATTAAATGAACATGATGGGAAAGCAAGACCACTTCTAAACTTAAACACATCCTAAACACTTCCAGAGTCATCAGGAATGGAGAAAAAAAATTAGGGGCAATGAATCATGTCTGGCAAGCTGTCGTGGAGGCGACGAAAATAAAATTAGTGAGTAATGTTTTATCAGTGCTAAATTACAGTAGATACGGATTGGCATTGCAATGAACATTGTTAATAGCAGGGGTGTCAAACCGAACATGATCCATAACCTTCAGTTGCCCTTTTGCTATCATATACCTGCGCAAACTGAGGAAGTATCAAACAAAAGGATGCTTAAAAAATACAGAACTGTTTCTCTGTCTCACATCATTAATTCAAATGCTGATCCACATCCTATATTAAAATCACACTGTTCAAGAGATACTATATACAATCTATATTTAACTGCTTACCAGTTTAGAATCCCTCTTTGTGCATTATCCATCATTATCTGCTATTGTTTCTGCTAACATCCATTTTAAATTTTATTCCAGCAAAAATATACTTTTTCAACCACTTCTGAAAGCTTCATTTTTCATGTGAGGAGGTTTTAGAAATTACCAGTATCAGTAATTTCTACTCCTCTCTGTGGCAATTGTGAGGTTGTAAATGGACAAATCTAAACAAAATCACAGTTTCAAAGGTGGCTGAAATTACAGCTGCACGTCCCTTTCAAACCAACTCACTATAAAATTCAGCTTTTAGAATATTTTTACTGGAATAGTTAGTAACTCTGGTAAATAATGATTTGACCAGAAACAATTGAGGATAATGGTGAACACAAAGAATATGAAATTAAACAGGTAAGGATTTGAAAATTATGAAAATGTAAAATTACATACATTATCCCTTTAATTTATGAAAGAGTCCTGCAGGGCGCATGCAGGAAAATTCACATAACATTTTAAAGCTGGGGTCCTAAAGGGGAATTTTATAATACATGTGTTAGTAATGCGAAAAACATGCCTGCACTAATTAAAAACATGTTTTTTTTTGGTTGTACTTAATATTTACAAACATGTATTGAGTGAACAATGAGCACAGTAAAATAGAGATAAATTGTACAAAATTAAAGGGGATATTTGATCTCACCAAAATGAAAGTATCTGGCATTTAGTGGTACCTGTTTGTGGCTTAGGTTATTTTGGCTAAGTCGGCACACGAAATTAGATTTTAAAACCTTGGTTAGCAACCCTTTCAGCCAAGCTTTTATATTGTTTTCATCACCACCGTATTCGACAATCATTCTATATTAAAACAATGTTTTATTTTAGACCTATACAATTCCTATTTTGTAAAAGAACAACGGATTCAAAACATTAAGGTTCATCTATATGAGCAGCTGTGTGTTTAGAAAGGGACAGCAACATCAGAAAAATGTGTGTATGTGATACAAACTTGCTGACATCCCAGAGGCTGCAGCTAATAGCAAACAAAATCCTGCTGTAGTGCTGCTACTTCTGGAGGTCAACCTGCAGGTCAATGTCAGGCCAGAGGAGAGTGTGTGGGGAACACCTCAGAACCCTTCAGCTCCAATTGCCAGTGCCCTGACAATTACAGAGAAGACAGACCACAAATCGATAGCATGGAAGATCACTAACATCTCACTGATGTACTGTAAGTGTATGACGGATTCAATACACGGTGGAAAAATAAGATGACATAAATCCAAATCCAAATTGTCCCATTAGTACTTTTATTAGTCAATGCCAATTCCAAAAGGTTTATTAATATGGTTCATCTCATTGTTTAGGAATAATAACAAAAACACAAATCTAAATGGATAACAGTATTATTGGAGGCGCCGGGATTGGTTTCACAAAAAAAGAATGAAGCAAGTACGTGACAAACACATGAGAAATGAGCTTGCAGATGGAACACTAAAATTCCCTATACAATAGGTATACAACTTTCCATTGCAATATGCTCAAAGTAATCTTCCAGCAAATGGTTAATTAGCTAAGCTGAAATGCAGACCAAAGTCCAGATACTGACAATCTTTCAATTAAAATAAGCACTTTCTCGCTTCATATATTATTCATGTAAGCAGTGACATACAGATACTATAGAATGGCTAGACAGGAAATCAGAGACAGACTGACACAGATTACTGTCCAAAGACAGACTGAGATCAAAAGTAAATGAGCGTAAGACATAATATTTACACAAACGGGAGATGATAAAAAAAAAAAACAAACAAACAAAAAACGGCAGAACAGACTGATTGAATTTTAATTTTCAGTAAAGAACACGACCATGAAATATATTGCTAGAGTAAAACCATGTCATCTTCTCTCACCTGATGCCACAATGGTACTAGCCCATAGTGTATTCTCGATGCTGAGACTTTCATGAATGGGCGGGTCACTATCTTCCTGCAAATGAAAAATGAACATAATAAATAAATAACAAATAAGCAAACAAACAAATAAATAAACACAAACTGCATTTACTTATCTGTAGCAAGCAATTTTGTGTCTTTTCATTTGCAACATGATTGTTTTTTTTATTATTGTAATTTAGATACATGTATACAAATACAAATGTAGTCAATGGCACAGCTTATCATTAAAAGCATGCACAGCATATTTAAAAGCAATATATTTAGACATGAATTACATAAAATAAAATAACACTCTTCATGAAACCTCTTCTAATGGCATTGACATTAATACACTCCAACTAAATTACAAGCAATATCGGTCCTATACAGTCTTAAGATACCAAAAGGGTAAAAAGCACTGAAGGACTTATTAGGGTGCATTGGTTAAGGAAATAAATAAAAGCACTTCTAACAATAGATGATTTTCAAAAATAATTTCTAAAGTAATGAAAAATAAACTGTTAAAATATATGAAATTGAAGTTAAAAGATTTCCCTTGCGTCAAACCACATAGCAGTACATTTTACGATTATCAGTACTTTTACAGAAATAATCAGGCACATATATTACTCGCTACTATAGCAGTTAATTTTAACCGATAGACAACTGAACCCACAGAGTAACTGCACCCTGATTGACTGGCATGATAAACTTTCTAAATTTTGGTGATGTACTTTTTTTGCAATTACTAATTATTAGAATCTGAAGAGCAGTCAAGAAAAATAAAATGAACTGTTGGACTTGTTTGTAGAAGCTCTGCTGTAATCAATATACTTTTACTATAAATTCCCATTGAAATGAAAGGGATATTGAAGGAATGCTTGATTTGCATTACTCTGGTGTAATTAAAAAGACATGTCAATAGGTTCAAAAACCGAAATTGATTCTTGTTAATGCAAATACCTAATTTACAATGGAAATATTCATTTAAGTGGACGGTCGTCATAAATTATAGTCACACAAAGAAAACAAATCATCCATCGTTTGCAATTTATATAGTACAACATAATTATTTGCCAGCTCAGGTTGAACCTTGGTGTACTAAACCAGGATTTTACAGTGAAAAGAACTCTCCTTGTGTTCTGTGGTTAGTAATAAGGCAGTTAGTTACAGATGATACCTAAACAGAAAATTCTGATCTTTGAAAGAAAAAATAATTACAAACATGGCCCACACACAGAGGAACTGCTGCATATGAGCAAGGTCCAAATATAGAATATTAGCACTCCAAACAGACATGGTTTTCATGTGTTTTACTAAATATTTGGTAATGTTAGTGGGTATCCATTGTATTGCATCAGCGCTTTTTTTTCTACGGCATTTTTGTTTACCTCATTGCTGTGTCCTTTTTAACACTGACAGACTAGACCACAGTAGGATTCTGTATATTGTAGGTGTAGGGTAAATGATACTTTCTCCTAAGTCACCATTGTCTGAATGAGTAAAAGCATGGCCACCAAAAGCATCCTCTCTTAACGAGCTTCATTACCTACATCCCTTTAATTTCCTTTGATGGATGAGAGCATGTGAGACCACACATGAATTTAATGTTTAAAGTGCTTCTTTATTTATAAAACTCCAATGCGCCAAGTAGATTAAACTAAGGCCTTTCTTTCAAGCTCTGGACAATTTCCATAAATCTGCAATGATAAAACTTCTACCTTAAACAAAATAATTATTTATTTTTCAGTTACATTCTTGGTTATTTATACCCTTAGTGGTAAAATCCTTTACATTAAATTACAGATGCCTGTTTTCAAGTGGCCGATGTCCAAAGGGGAAACAGTCTCAAATTACATGGCTAAATTGATAAATATGTTGTATGCTAACAGCTTGCTTGTTAAAGTGAAATGTGTACTTCAGTCACAGCTTTGTGAAAGCTTTGAAACAGATATGATGCACCTGGCAGTGTGGCAGGGTTGGAATTAAAAGGCACATTAGCGCATTCAAACTTGCAGCTTCTGTCTCTGGGTCTACTTCCTGACATTCACCAGCCTGGGCTGTGACGTCATCCTGTCACAGTTGGTGTCAAAAACGGAGCGGTGCCCTAGAGACTCAGGTCAGAACTGCAGGTTAGAAAAATAAATAAAAAAAATAAATAAATTAAAAAAATAATAAATAAAAAGAGAAAGAAAAGAAAGAAAAAAAATGATGCAAGTATGCTGGTTGCCTTGACAGACGTCAGGGACCAGCAGAGGAGGAGGGCAGAAAAAGAGAGGCAAGATGCCAGGGATGTGCAGCGGCAGCAGAAGAGGCGGCTGCAGTGTACCAACAACGAAGAGAAGATGAGGAGGATGTGTGGGCTAGCATTGCCACTGCCGGAGTGCCCCGCACTGCCACTGTCTCCAGAACATAATATGAAGTATGTTAGGTTATTACCATAACCTTGGTGCCTTGAAATAGAAATGTAACGTAATGTAATAAAATATCACCCTAGTGGTCGATGTAAGTCTACAGTGTTGTGTTGTCTGTAAGGACAGAACATGTCTCCCTTGAACCTCCTGCAAAATTCTGCAAGGTCAGGTAACTGCCTGCATATCTAAAATATTGCACATCCCTGCCATTCCACACAGGGCCCCAGCCCAGGCTGGACGCATCCGTGGTGACGACCTCGCTTCTGGTGGCTAGGCAAAGACAGACTGGCTGTTTCCACCAAGAGAGTGCCTTTAGAGATTGGGGGGCACTGTCAGTAGGCGGTCGCGGTTCAATGCAGGCTGAAAAACCTTGCTGTTAAACCAGGCCAGCAGAGGGTGCATGCACAGGAGATCCAACAGTGAGTAGCTGGTCTGAATGGTAGTAAGCACCCAGATGTCTGTGGTGCACTGACGCCAATAATACAGATGGTACCCTGAGAAGGGGCCCTAGTCCTAATCGGGGCGTCCAACAGCTGTGCTTTAATAAAATAAAATAACTCGGGCGATGGTACCGGTTTGATGGCTTTAGCACCGGGTCGATAATGATTCTGTACCGGGACACAGTCACCGCGGGTGGCAACGTACAGGGATGCCCACCTGTAAAATTGACTGGCAAAACTACTCAGTCAGTACCAACATGAGACTGAGGGAAGCCTGCTTGTTAGAATGCACTAACAGCCTTTGCAAAGAGAAAATACTCTCTCAACAAAGAAAAGTAATTTGAAATATGAAAACGTCTCGTATGGTGCTAAAAGCAAAAACGAGTAATAAACTAACCGGTACCGGTGCGGTGACTTTAGCACTGGGTCAGTACAAGAACAGCAACGGAATGGTATCAAAGCCCGATCTGTCCGTCTTGCAATGCTACTGTGCCTTTAACAATAACGTTGATTGCGCTCCTAGCAGACTAGATCACTTGCACCTTGCTTAACACAGAATACCCGCCCCTTCAACTCTCTGATTGGTTAAATGTTGTGTCAAGACATAACACAGCTGTCATTTTTTTTTTTTTTTTACCCAGCAATGCTCAAGTGATCTAGTCTGCTAGAATTAATCAAGGCACAGTAGCATCTGCAAGACAGCAAGGATCAGGTTTTTTCAGCCGGGCGGCGACAGCCACTTTGCTTGGAGGCACAACAGCAGCTGCTCTTAGTGCACGTGTGCTTGAGCACCACGTAGCAGACAGGACTGGGCACAGAAGCTGTAAAAAACAGATAAACAGAGAAAAAACTCAACAAAATACGGTAATTTAACAATTACATAAATAATATAAAACATCTCGTACTTGGAGCAAAAGCCAAAACTATAAATAAATAACTCCAGCCAGATCTATTGCATCCTGGGTGGAGAGCACAATCAGCCGACTTATGTTGCTGGATCCCTGGGAAGGAGCGACTTTAGCCGCTGGCTTGATGTGGGGCACAAGGCAGCAATGGGACGTAACAAGCAACAGGCTGTAGTGCACAAAATACGTGTAATTAGTAAAAACTATAACCGTGATTTTTCTACTATCATATATAATTTTTGTTAAAAAAAAACAAACAATAAATGCGCAATATAAAGCAGATAGAACCAACAAATATTTATCTTAACAAGACTCTCCTGTCAGGTCAGTCTTGAAAAGTAAAAATGGCGCCGAGATCTGCGAGCGCAGTGCAATTGTGCCCTCGGGGGTGGGCCATCACAGGCTCTGCGAGCAGCTTTCATATATCTTATTCAGGTTTCCGGGTCTTTAGGAGGTAAATAACCATATGGTAATGGTTATATTTCGTACTTGAAAGGGAACGCAAAAGATATAAGCGAATGAATCAGAACAGGAAATGCTCTCTTCTTAAGCGCTGTGTGTGGTCAAGAATGAAAGCAATAAACAATTATCCTCTTTGTGGCTGTATGCTCACTAAAGGCCTCTTTTCAGTCTGTTGCGGCTAATCTGCTATTAGTAAAAATATTTTGAAAATTGTGACCTACTCTAGGAATAGAAACCAAAAAAACCTGTAACTGATGTGAACGTCACTAGCCATGTACCTAAAAAGGATACATGTGGTCAGCCATGTACAGCATAGTTAGTTTACTTTTGAAATGGTTAATAAGGTTTCCATAGTACATCAGGCATATTAATTTCACATCTATAAGAAGGGAATTGTCAGTGTCACAATTTGAATCAGACTCAATAGGTATTACATAATGATAACAAAATAATTCTGATTTTAAAGTACTGTTTTGTTGCTCATAACTCACCCGTGTAAAGTTGCCTTCGAAACTGTGGATATCCAGCTGTGGCTTCTGAGCATATACATACGAATTTATTGAGAAAAGGTCCTGCAAAAGTAAAAAAAATAAAAAATAAATACATTTAAAAAAAAAGATTCTTAGTAACTAAAATGTCAAGCCACAGTTTCCATCCAACTACAAAAAACATTGCTCATAAAAGACCAGCACAGCACAACTGAATCTTATATAGGAAACCTTCAAAGAATGTAAATATTTCTCTTTGGAATTTAATTACTGCCATTTTAGCACATGATCCTTAAAACGTAACAATGCTGGAAAAGAAATCTCCCCTGGGTTGTTTAAGTTGTGGTTCCTGTGGGAAGTCTTCTTACTGAATAAATATTTGAATCGTGTTTTTGAATTTGGTAGAACTAGTTTACTACTGCATCCAACCTTCTCAATGAGAAGCATTTGACTACAATTTGGGTTATCATACAAATACATCAGATTAAGGTAAGGGTGATCCTGAAGTAAATGCCACCATGTAAATTATACAACAAATAATCATATAAAATGCATAGAGACAATAAAACAAATTGTAATTTAGAGCAGAGTGGAAATATTTGGAAGTGCACATTTACCCAGACTCACATTTTCTCTGCATTATCCTATGTTAATAAATATGGAGTACTGGTCTGTGCTTGAGGAGCAATGCCTTGTAATTTATAGTACAAAGTGAAAATGCTGAATTGCTGAACAGAGATATTAGTACACCAGCACTGTACAAGAGTAGACACTCGAGAGTATGTGAGCGGGGATGCTTGGTAAGAGCATAGCCATATGAGCATGATCTATACAGTACATTCGGGCCCACAAAGTGGAAGACAAAAGGCTTTTCTCAACCCTCCATCAGCAGCACATGCTGGCCCTGTTAGGGGCAATTCATGAGATTGAGAGTGGGCCTCCCACTTTGCTTCATCATAATCATGTTTACAAATTAATATGATATATACATGTTTATACTGTATGCCAGTAATAAGCAACAGACACAACCACAATAAGAATTCTGGTTTATTAAAAAAAAAAAAAAAAAAATTGTTACACCTTTACTTCAAATGGCTCCCAGATGTGTATCTCTATTAATTTAACTGCAAAATACAAACCAGGTACAGAATTACTAATCATGTATAACAAGACCTGTTTTAGAAAACATGGGAAATTTGGTGGTTAATGTAACCATGGAAAAAGTGTAATACATTAAAAAGAAATGGCCCTTACATTAGCATAGTCATGTTATTACAATATAAATCAACATACCGTAAAACTTCAATTAAACGCCTTTGGCGTTTATTTACAATATTTGCCAGCAGACCCGGAGTGGAGACTGGCGTTTATATTAGGATCACTAGCTTGACATACTTCATGCGGTCACTGAGAAGCTGCTAACACACAACCTTGTAGCAACATCGTAACTCAATTAAAACATTCTAGCAACTTTGATAAAAAATTGTGTGTCAGTGGGAACTAAGTAACGGTTTTGTTTAATAACAAAATTACATTGCATTTTACACCCTCAAGTATTAAGCAAAAGCATTATTACGGTATTTTTGTATGCACTGGTTAACAAGGATACGGTATGCAAAACATTGGAAAATTAACAAACTGAGATATAAGAACTTGTATTTAAAAACAGAATTAGACTATAATTGTTAATAATAATAATAATAATAATAATAATAATAATATAATAATAATAATAATAACAACAACAAACAGTTAAATCCACTAAAGGACAGCCCTGTAAATATCAGAACACAGGCGTGTAGGCTACGCTTACATAATAATAATAATAATAATAATAATAATAATAATAATAATAATAATAATAAATATCTAAAATGTTTTTAAAAATTGACAATAAAAGCAATAAGTGTCATTATCAAAAAATAATGTACTGTTTACCTCAAACTTGTACACTGTTAATACAACCAAACACAGAGAGGTTTGTATCTGGCCTACTTTGCACACTTAAAATTATCTAAACTTTGAATAACTTAATAACTGCATTAAACAAATATGCATTACATGCAGGCCTACCTTAAATTACGTTTTCTATTATTATTATGTCACCGTCATTGCTGTCACTTATTAGCAGTTCATTACGCTTAAGCTCCTCATCTCCCTCAGCTTCAATGGCAATGACAGAGACCCGACGTTTAATAGAGACCTGGCGTTTATTTACAATATTTGCCATCAGACTTGGCGCGTGTTGGAGACAGGCAATTGTTTGAAGTTTTACAGTATTCTAAAATGCAGACACTTTCAAACAGCTACCGCTCTTATGATTCTGGGACCCTATTCACAAAGCTTTAACACATAATTATTAAAAATATAGTTTCAAAGTCTGTTCTGAAGGACTAAGTGAAGTTTAATATTCATGAAACTGTACTACAAAGTTGCTGGTATATTTATCAATAGTCTAAGACCATTTCAAACATAACATTGTTATTTATCAAATCAAACAGAATTTCTTTCAATAATTCAAGACCCATGTAAAAAAAAAAACCCTCTTCATAGGGCTGAACATGTATTAGATTTCATCTCAACCTCTTTGTCAGTTATTGTAAATCATTCACACGCTGGCCATTCACGGCTTTCTTGTTCTCTCCCTGCTAGTTGTCATCAGGTTCACAAGAAATAATTCATATGATACTAATACACAAGTGGTGTCCTATATCTTCATCATTTACTTCTCTCCCATCTGTTATCACCTACAATTGAGATAATCCCAGCCATTATATGAGGGTTATTGTAGAGAAACTATAACAGTCTCTCAGAGCTGAATCCTTCCACAGGAAACCAACACCAAACACATACTCCAACACAATAAGGGCAGTTATTGAAGTACACCAGGCAAAACACCTCTTTTTTTTCTAATCAAATCACTAGACTGTAGCAAGCTTTCAATTTACAGTAAAGTGAATCGAGTTAAGTATTATTCATTCCATACTTAAAGGGGGGGTGGGGGTAGGGTGGGTGGGATAGGTGGGACAGTTACCGGGTAGATTTAAAGAATTTAATGAAGGGCTTTTGCTACCCTTATATACAGTTTTCTGTATGACTGAGGCTGGGTGGTGCATTGGGTTAATGCACTAAATATACAGCTGGGTATGAAACTAACAGATCATAGGTGAACTTATAAAATGGGTATTTTAAATACTCTATCCTGATTGTTCAAAACAGGTCACATGGGGGTGTTGTTATTACAGTATATCACCATGGGTCGGCACTTCTTTTCAAAAAGGGACAAATCACTGCTAGATCTCCATACACACACACACCACTAGAATTTTGAAAAAACAAAACGGCAGGCATTTTGGAATGTACCATGACTGACGAGATTTATGTAAATGTTTAACTTTTTGGAAACCAAAGTGCATGAGATATTGAATGAGTCTGAATAGGACACCAATGATTAATTAAAGTAGTGAGAAAAAAAAAGCAAAAGTATTTAAATCAATTCAAAACTCGCCATTCTGATCGCTAGCATCTGCTCCTTCTCCCTGAACTACAGTATTTCCCTATCTCATTCTGAAAATCGTTCAGCTTTTTAAAAAAGATTTGGTTCACTCTTAAAAGAGATTTTGGTGGTTAAATGGATGTTTTGTTGCCGTTGTCTCTGGTCTGTTCCTCTCCTCTGGTTGGTAGCAACTCCTGAACTGGCTACTGTTACCGGTCCACCCTCAGTCACCCCTTGCACAGCTGTATGATCTGATGTAGAACATTTATACATGCATCTCGACAATTCCTGCCGTACCTTTCTCTCCACATAAATGTGTCCAGGTACGATGGTATCACCTCTTCTGATGTGCCCTGCATTATTTTAAATTGCTTCTTAACACAGGCCCAGTAGTTCTCCACGTTGTCTAGCTGTAAACTGCAGTCAATTTGATAATGCAAGTAATGTAATACAAGCAACGTCTTTCTCGCCACTGTAAAATGGTAGCACAAATCTGGTATGGATACCTCCTTACCCTGCATAAAAAAAAGATGATTTAAATAAATAAATAAATAAAAATAACCCAGCATGGTCACCTGATTCTGTCAAACATCTTGTGAGGAAGTTTCTGCATGATTTAAAGGCAGACTAATTTGTGCTGTGTCATGATGAAAGTGGACAGTAATATTTTACATGAAAATTGAATGAACAAACCAAGACTTACAAGAAGTATAACCAATCAAATAAAGTAAAACTTCACTTTCAATGGCAATATTCAGTTTGACATTTATAAATTGCTTCTTTTTTTATTTTTAATGAATGCATTTTTGGTTTTATTAAAAAATAAAAAGTCACATGAAACATTTTTTTCTTTGTTCAGTTTTGGCGGAAGGATATTTAATAAAAATTACTTTTTTGTTAATTAAAAAAACATTTTTAATTTTTTTTTTTCAGTTTAGTAAGTTAACCCATTTTATAAGCACAAAAAAGCTTTGCCTTGTGACTTGCAAAGAACCCGGGGCATGGTGATATTAGAATATATCACACCCTGCCGTGCCTTATTTCTTACAAACAACCTAATTATTTCTTCCTGGTATTTAAATCATGTCCATATGGCCTGACTTCAGGTAAGACAACAGATATTAAAACTCTGGTAAGCAATCAAGCAAGTGTCTCACCATCCCCAATTTTCTTTTGTTGAAAATGTTTTAGTTCTTTGCTTGTATTTTCTACATCAATGTGGAATAAGCAAATACTGTGTAGTTCAAAGACATTGTAGAAGTAAAAATTGCTACTGCTTCCTGGTACAAATTCACTTCCAAAACAGTGGGTGCACTTTGGCACAGCAAAACACACCATTTTATTGTTTAGCATGTACAATGCACTGCACACAATCCTTGGATTAGAAAAACATATCTTTGGGTTAACAACAGATTTAAGTGCTGCTACAAAAGAATTGGTTTCTTTGATATAAATTTCTATTTCTATTTTCTAACACACTAATAATAATATTAATTATAGCAACTCCAAACCCTTTTTTCCACCACAACGGACAATAACTTGTAAACCAAGAATAATACCTTTACCAAGGTTATAATTACCATGTAAATAATATAGTTTTCACACACATACACACAATATCCTTTTACTCCCAAAGTTGTAATTCTCTATTAATTTCTTGTTAAACTGATGCACAATCACTCCTTGTTGCTTTCAAAATATGGAACTACAGTGTAGTAAAAAAATTTAAAAAATGTTTACGTACTGAATGCAGTACTTCATTAAATACATTAATTAATACATTAAAGGGTAAGTAGCAGAGTTCCAAAAAATAGTGTTACACATCACCACGTGTTGCTACAACTGTTTAAATAACATACAGCCTTTCTAGTTTACTGCAGATTGATACTGATTAAAGGAAGCTTGCTTTAAAACAGTGAGGACATAAAGTTGTGTAAATCTTAAAGCTGTTGTCTGCCTTTGAATACCAACAGAGAGTTTTTTTTGTGTTTTTTAACAAAAGCAAATTCAAATACAAAATTATACATTCGGCAATATATCTCCTTAGTATACAGTAAGTACATTTAAACCATGTGATTACAAATAATGATGTGTAATGTCTAAAATGCTTGAAAAATTAGTTAAGCATTGTAATCTTTGCACTATGGATCAAATTCACAAAGCAATCACTGGAGTGCAAAAACACTTCCCAATGAGCTTCACATACAGGATCTACAGAATAACATATCATAAGAAATTCATTTTACAGACTTCTAGACTAAAGTGTTTCAATATTTAACATTTACTTTTACTAATCTAATCTAATTTTACTATTTACTAATCAAAACAGATTTTACTTTCACAACAGTAAGCACCGCATTCACAGGAGAGGTAAACGGGATTATGTCCAGTAACGGCTGGCAATTCATTTGCCCTTAGTTGTTAATACATTACTGAATAATGCTATAATAACGGCATTCACTCCCCCCTTGCTTACATAATTTTAATTTCTAACTGTTCTCCTGAGTCATTAATAACACAGAAAAAATGTCTTTAGCAGTTCAAGGGCAACATTTGGTATTCTTACTTAAACATCATTTAAATATGTCCTTAATCATAACATGGGGTTCATTACAAATAAAATGGCTGGCGGCTCAATAAAACTAATTAAATGTAAATGGTATTGTTTACTGCTTTATGGATCTTTTAATATAAATCAGCAAGCCTCCAATTATTGAAAATCACAATGCCCTCATAGCCAGTAATAAATTCACCTGATCACATAAAACAGAGAATGTCCTAGAACGGGCATGCTTCCAGTAAAAAAAAAAAAAAAAAAAAAAAAAAAAAAAAAAAACCTTATCTCAGATATGATGGTGAAACCACAGGAAACCTAACCTGGGTGTTACAGTCCTTGCAGCACATCTCTCATTAAATGACTTGCTGAAATTTTAATTCTCTGATCACATTAAGTGGTTTGGGAAGACAACAAAATCTGAACTGATCATCTTTGGTGGTGTCATCTCTTCTTTAAGAAAAGCTCTGAAGGTCTGCAGGTTTATTTATTCTGGGTGTCCCCGTGGACAAGGTTACAATGCTGTGCAGATGACGGGACTGACAGCTCATGTCAACACAAGATACCCAGAATCCATTACATCAGACAGATACAGAAATCAAAGAAATGACTGACAGGTATGAGTGGCCATTATTCTCCTGCATGTATGATTGAATTACCCCAACCATAATCAAATTGCTGGGTTTCGCTTAAACAAAAAAGGCTCAAGCGTCTACACTTTTTTTCTAGTTATGTCACACTTCTCTAATTGTATTGTATGTATGTATGTTTGTATGTGTACTGTAGATTATACAGAAAGATTATCAAGTTGGGCACTTTGTTTTGAGGAAGTGTTCCATTGTCAACCTAACACTAAAAACAACAGAATTACAAACGGAGCCCATATCAAGCAATTGTTATAAAGAAGTGTAAAAACCTTCATGATCCACGCTTGTGACATACCTGTATTTAAAGAAGCATGTACCCTTCCTTTATGTATGTTGTCTACTTTTCATGTGGTAGTTAAAAGATTATTTAAATGTTAACCGACAGCCAACTTACACGTTTAACTTAACCCACAAGTGTATTTAAAAAAAAAAAACTGTTATGGTGCCAACAAAGGCATAATAATGTTATTAATGCTTGTAATGGTATGCTTTAGTAACCTTTCGTTCCTTCACCCCCATACTGGGCTGTATACTAAGCCCTGTCTGTACCTGTGTTCTACTAACCACAGCTGTTGTATTACAGGCCCAGCAGGTGGCATTCATGAATAACATTAAGCTTAACACGAAAAAAAGAAAATAATTGTGCTTGCTTCTTACTAAGACTGCCTTTCATGTGTAAAAGGATTAAATACATGGAACTTATTTGACTACTGCAGGTTCTGTATTCAAATTGCATCTGTGTTAGAGGCTTGTGACTGAAAGTCCTCACCAATGCAGGTTTATGCCTTCTTATCTACATTTGGGTGCAAAAGGCAAGAGAAAAAAAAAAAAAAAAAAAAAAAAAAAAGGTTTAGCTTGTTTTATACTGTGTGTTTAAAACATATGCTTTTCAAGAAATATTCCTCCTGCTTAAAGAATAAGTAGTGGGGTTCCAAAAAATATTGTATTATGAGTCCCCATGTGTTGTTACAACTGTTTAAATAATGTACCTGCAATTTTTCTTTTCATTGTTAATATCCTGACAGCTTTTTACGCTGTAACTTTAAAGTCTGTTTCAAAGCTCTTTTCAAAAAGGTCGCTATAGTGCACTAGGGTATGAGATCTGTCCTCTAAATCACTGCCGGAAGAGCATATTTAAAAAATAAAAAAAAACACACATCACAAGATCTTTGGCTTTTTTGTTCTGTACCACATCATGGATCGCTATTGCTGTGTTATCTGTTTGACAATGTGGGCAATAATCCTTACACTATAAGTGCACTACAGCAGCCATTTTGAAAAGAACTTTGAAACAGACTTTAAAGTTAGAAGTATAAAAAGTTGTTAACAATGAAAAGAAAAATCACATTTACATTATTTAAACACTTGTAGCAACACGTGGAGATATGTAACGCTATATATTTTTTGGAACCCCGCTGTCAAAGCTAGATCTTTAAATTAAATAAAAAATATGTCATTCTTTAGTTAACATCTATATTTTATATTATCGGTTGTCCAAAATTGGGGTCCACATTTATTTGATTTTAAAAGTTAGTTTTGGATGTAAACAAAAAAGTGTGATGCCAAATCAGTGCATTCCTGGCTGCTCACGGTGGTCTTACAAACTTTTGTGTTGTTATGGCAGGCGTTTATAATACTTGTCCAACACCCATGCTCCTGTTTGTATCATTAGTAAAATACTCCAATGGATTAAATATGCTTTACATAACTATACCAGCTACATGTAAATTATTTAAATAATTAAAAAAACATGATACACATATGATTATATTGGCATCTCAAAATTAAGTAATGCCTAATTTATGGGGCTTTACTGTTTTAGTTATGCTACTTACAGTTTATCATTTTAGTTCAAATAAATAAATAAAAAATCCAAATGAAATAGAATCTGTACTGTACAAATTGGTGAAATAACCTGCTGCCTATAATGTGTTGTTACATTTAGTTTCTTTCTGTAAAATGGACAAAAGAAAAAAAAAAAATTTTATATATATTATATATATATATTATATATATATATATAGATATATATATTAACTAAACATGACAGTAAAGTACACCGTTTAATGTGGGAACATGAGTCCACCCCTGTAAATGGGTCGTAGGTCGTACTTTCTTTCCAATCAAACAACGAAAGAACCAAAATGAAGTTGAGGTGACGTAAAACTAATCCCTGCAGACATTTTAATGACTTTTTAAAACTACAGACCAAAGAGGTTTATGGCGTGAATCAGCGCTGAAACTAAGACCAGATAAGCAAGCAGCATTGTCTTTTTATGTTAAACTCATTGTACATTTCTTACCAAACAGACCGGATTTGTTAAGATTCCTTCCTTTGTCATATCTGATTCCTGAGGCTACTTCAAAATATTACTTTTCTTTTCAGCAAAGGAAGCAAACCCCCAAAAGACAACGACAGAGTACTTACCCCTAAAGCTGGCAATCTCTGTGTGCAGACAACAGCAATCTTCAACTTCCAGTCAGTTTCACCATCTAGTTGATCCGTACGAATAAAACAGGATCCTAAATATGTAGAAAAATAAAAACACATAAAGTATATGGTAAGATTTACTAATGCCTGACCAACCGCTGGTAGTCCTGAAAAACAAAATATACCTCAATAACGATACGATGTGTAAAATACATGAATCCTGTTTCGTAAATCTTGATATTGTCTATTACATTTGAGCAAGCTGTACAACTTTCACTCACAGATTTGAGGTGCTAAAATCAAATGAGAATTACGATACAAGAATGCCAGATTGCAACTGTTTTGGTGTGTTTAAAAGACCCATTCCACAATAAAAAAAAGCAGCCAGTAAAGCAAGCTATATCATGCATGTTTTACACTTATTACATTACTTGTTTTCTGTTTTTTACATGTAAGTGTTATTTATTGCAGGAGCTGAATATCAAGCCCATCTCAACATGGTAAGAAATGTCTTCATTCTGCCACCACTATCTGCAGTAATTCTTTTGCGATTTTGACATTTGTGCCATTCATTATTTAGGTCAGAAATGGTTAATTTGTTTGCTCCCTGGATTATTATTATTTTTTTTTTTTACAGTATCATACTAATCGGCAATCTATCTTCTCCTGCACACTACCTTCAAAACTATTTTTAAGTGCCAAGTCTGCTGGTTGGTCATTGCAAATGGATTTCACCAGTTTGGGACTGAAATGTTACATAACTGAAAAACCTGCTCTCAAGGCATTGGCAAGCCTACTTTAGGTGGCTAACATTTCTTGCTGCTATTTTTCTCCAAATGAATCCATCTCTCTACTACTGATAATGGTAGTGGTAAGAAAATCAATTTTAAAACCTTAGCAACACCACCTTTAACAAGGAAGTTCCATGAATGCCGATATCTCCCCCGAGCGGGCAGCATTTTCACACTGTGCTTCGTGTTATGGGTGCGTGCATTTCTGAGTGCACCTGATGGGAAAACTGCTTGAATGCACACATGACAAATAACAATATTAAAACTAAACTTAAACTACACATCCAATCAAATTCTAACCATTGTAGGAAATTAAGTCAGCAGGAACTGCTACCTCTGTGCAGAGCACTAGAGCTGTAGCTGTTACAGTTTTTACTCCAAGTCTGCTGAAAGAGTCCATTATAATTCATATTGTACACAGGGGAAATTAAAATCCCCCCCCCCCCCCCCCCCCCCCCTTTAATCTTTTAAAATACTAATCCTATTGAAAGACCATTTACAGATTTAAAGAGACAATGGCCCTGTCCATGCTATGTCTTTAAACCGGCTTCAAAGTGCTAAATACCTTAGGGGGTAGCCTCGAGTCCGGTTCTAAATTAGATTGCATGAGATAGTTTGTGGTTTGTCAGAAGTGTAGATGCTGTAATGCCGAACTACATTTTTTGTGTATCCTTCCATATCCCCAAATGCTTTCCGATATGTTTTGGTGCATGGACATTACAAATACAGTACTTTGAACAGGTGCCTGAAGGAGTTGAGAACAAGTATCAATGTGGCTGTACCATTTATAGGCTTATGTTGTAAAATGGTAGATCATGGAGCGATGTTGTCAGATGCTAAAATCAAGGCAATTATTGGTATCTGGAGTGATTAAATCGTTCAAGGAGAACTTCAGAGTTCAAAATGAAATGCACACACTTCTAATAAAACGTCTACTTGCATGCAAGAAGCAGGCTTTGAAAGAACACCTAACCAGTGCAGGAGACTATGCAAAGCTTGCCTATGACGAGACCGTTGCTGCCTTCTCCATCGCTGATACCTTGTGTTTTTAAGAAACAAACCCATAATGTTCATGCTGAGCAGCATTATGTTTTCTGCGGGCATGGGCTCCACATTTGCAAGGTTGTAAACAGGCAGTACATGATGGGATACTATCGTATTAGGTTGCACAGTCCAAGAACTGTAACCAAACTATTTTAATAGTATTTATATCCATTATGCCCAACTAAACATGAAACGGTACATTATTGTGGATGCTTTGAGCTGGATTAATTAAAATGTTTTTGAGTACGGTTTTTGAGGTATGTAGTGTGGACAGGGCCTAAGTTTTTCATTTAAAATAGATTTATTTTATACGATTTGAGATTGGTTTTGAAGACAGTGCTGAACTATCTGAAGCCTAATATATACTGGCTGCATACTAAATTTGATTCTGCACAACATTGTTCAGCATGCCAGACTCATTTTTGCTGATATCTGTGTGTTAAACAAGCAATAGGGAGGTAACATTCAAGTACTGAAAGATGCTGGCACAGATAACTACAAGTGAATTTTTAAGTCAAATTAGAAGCATAAAAGCTTCCTGTATGTTTAGGTCTTAAAGTGGTGTAGATATTGTTAATTGTAATAAAAAAAAAAAAAACAACAGAAATAGAGAAAAATGCTGTCATGAATGCATATTTGTTCCACATACAGGGCTGTATCTATAAAAGCTGTTGTTCGTATCATGGGGTTTGGGGACGATATCGTAATGCTTTTATTTCATATTAAACTTACCTCTGCTGTATAAACCTGTCTTGTTTTGGTAGAGGCCGCTGTAAGAAGTTGCGATGAAATGCTAAACAGCAATATGGAGGTTCATTATACACCAGCATTTTTTATTGACAAATATTTTGCGAGTTCAAATTGAGGCACAGTGACCTAGACATGGCCATTTTCCAGGTGTGTATTATACCATGGAATAAGGTTTCTTGGCGCAAGGACCTTAAATGAATTTAAGTCAGAGCACCACGCATTTTCAATCACAGCCTAAAAAAACCCTACCGTGTTTGAACATAAAACAAATCACAACATATATTTAATATTGACAATGAGTGAAATGGCAACATAAAAATAACAAAGTAAAATGGCCATATGTGTGTGAGAAGGCCAGATGAAGGAAGGCCTCGCCAAGATTATTCCACAAAAGCCTGTCTGCTGCGTCCCTCATCCCCGTTGCTCCGGAGTGTTTACTAATTTCATCTTGCCATCTTCCTGGAGATCGTCTTCTTCTGGACGCTTTATATCTCTTGGGATCCAGTCTAGTATTTCCTTGGTCTAGTGATGATCTGTTCTTCTTGATAAATGTCCTGTCCACTGCCATTTCAGTTTTTTTCGCATTTATAATAGTATTGTATAGTTTTGTTTGCGCTCTTATCCATTCCTTCCTTTTCCTGTCTCCTCTTGTTATTCCCAGCATGCATCTTTCCATACTCCATTGAGTTGTTTGTAATTTTTTTTTGTCATTTTTACATTGAGGGTCCAGGTTTCGCATCCATAGTTAGCACTGGCAGCACGCATTGGTCAAAGACGTTCCTCTTGAGGCATGAAGGTAGTTTCCCTTCAGAACCATGCTTAATCTTCCAAAGGCACTCCAGCCCATTTTTGCTGTTCTGTTGATTTCGCACATTTGGTTCTATGTTGCTGAAACTAACTGCCCTAAGTTATGTAGTTAATGAAAGATTTCACTTAATTTAAGTTTCGCAGCACCTTAAAAACAGACCAGATACAAGATTTGAAGTGTTTAAGCAATTTTGTGTGATTTTATTAATAAGAAAATAATCAAAACCAAACCTAACTCCCACACAAAGTACTAACTAAACAAATTTTTCTTTAGAACCTAATCGCTAATCAAAGGCAGATGGCATTCATTCATAATTAGAGCCAGGCAAACCTCATCCTGGCTCCCTCCCGTGGCATTCTGGGGGATGTAGTCCTTTATTCCCATGCTGGACTACATTTTTCTTTCCTCTTCCCCCTAGTCTGCCACTTCATATATATATATATATATATATATATATATATATATATATATATATATATATATATATATATATATATATATATTGGTCTTTTTAAAAACATTTTTATTTTAGTAAATGGAACACAGTTTCACAGAACAACCGTTCTTTTGGGCCACTGTCAGTCACATACCTGAAAACACAAGATAGCAGAGCTGCATTTCCATCGTCACAAGTTTAATCTACCATTACAGTTACATACTTGGTTTCCTGTAGTTCTGATTTTATTTGTTCTGAATCTTATTAGTGGTACCTGAGAATACTGTGGCTACTGACAAGCAATTGTTTAACATGCTGTCGTAGTCAGAAATTAGAGAAAGTAATTCCACATAACTACCTCTATTTGAGAAAATGGTGCCTTCATCGTGCCTCCTGAATGCCAGTTCTTGTTTGCCAAGGGAAACAACAGAATCAATCAAGCGTTTAAGAACCTCACGATTTTTTATTATTTGCTCATTGTGATGTATTGTATCCCTACGCTTCTGCTCATCCAGTTAAACATCAATCTGGGTTTGTCCAAAAGTTTTGAGTGTTACACTGGCTCGCAAGCGACTTTGGGTAAACATCCCAGATTGCTGTAGCTAGTTTTGTTCCATATCACCTTTTTTGTACTGAAAAAAAGACAGCAGTATTATTTTTTTTAATTGACAGCTATCGGTAAGCCACAGATTCCTTTAGTAATCTGAATGTTGAAAGTGGCGAGTATATCCCTTCCCTTCCTCTTTCCGGTTATTTATGTTGTATACCTCCTTTTTTAACTGTTCACGTTTTCTGAGAAACTTCTTCCTGAAAATTGACTTGTAACCAAATCTACTACAATGTCTCCGTTGTCTGATAACATTTTTTTCATTAGTAAAAAGCAATTCTAAATATTACTTCTAAGTTCTCAATATAACTGATTCATGCCAAAGCTGCCCGATTCCAGCCTTGCTGAAGCACCCCCAGATCATCACCGATCCTCCACCACATTTCACAGTGGGTGCGAGACACTGTGGCTTGTAGGCCTCTCCAGGTCTCTGTCTAACCATTAGACAACCAGGTGTTGGGCAAAGCTGAAAATTGGACTCATCTGGGGGTGCTTCAGCAAGGCTGGAATTGGGCAGATTTGTCTTTGTGTAGGACGCATGAATCAAGCCAAGTACAAGGTTGTCCTGGAAGAAAACTTGCTTCCTTCTGCTCCGACAATGTTCCCCAACTCTGAGGATTGGTTTTTCCAGCAGGACAATGCTCCATGCCACACAGCCAGGTCAATCAAGGTGTGGATGGAGGACCACCAGATCAAGACCCTGTCATGGCCAGCCCAATCTCCAGACCTGAACCCCATTGAAAACCTCTGGAATGTGATCAAGAGGAAGATGGATGGTCACAAGCCATCAAACAAAGCCGAGCTGCTTGAATTTTGCGCCAGGAGTGGCATAAAGTCACCCAACATCAATGTGAAAGACTGGTGGAGAGCATGCCAAGACGCATGAAAGCTGTGCTTGAAAATCAGGGTTATTCCACCAAATATTGATTTCTGAATTCTTCCTAAGTTAAAACATTAGTATTGTGTTGTTTAAAAATGAATACGAACTTATTTTCTTTGCATTATTTGAGGTCTGACAACACGTCAACTTTTTTGTTATTTTGACCAGTTGCCATTTTCTGCAAATAAATGCTCTAAATGACAATATTTTTATTTGGAATTTGGGAGAAATGTTGTCAGTAGTTTATAGAATAAAACAAAAATGTTCATTTTACCCAAACACATACCTATAAATAGTAAAACCAGAGAAACTGATAATTTTGCAGTGGTCTCGTAATTTTTTCCAGAGCTGTATATATATACACAAATACATACACACACACACACACACACACACACACACGTAGTAGACAAAAAAAAATGGAAACACCTGGGTAAATGAGGGACACCAAGTATATTGAAACACCCCAACATGCTTAGGGTCATGTATAAAAACGCTGGACAGGCTGGGTGGCCTATAATTATGGCTAGCATGGTTGCAAGAGGAGACCTCAGTGACTTTGAAAGAGGGGTGATTGTTGGGGCACGTTTGGCAGGAGCTTCAGTGATCAAGACAGATCAACTTGCTGTTATTTCATGAGCAACAGTGTCTAAGGTGTCGACATGGAACTCCGAAGGAAAGACATCATCAGCAAATGGCAACAGCGGGCAGAAGCGCATACTTCAGGATGGTGATATCTGCGCATTAATTCGAAGTGCAAGGCAAAACAGGCGAGCAACTGCATATCAATTGACTGCAAATTTAAAAATGGGTCGCGAGCAGCCAGTTTCAACAAAAACTGGTCTGCCTAGCAGGATACCATAGTCGGGTTGCAGTGCACAAACTGCTCCTCACACCTGGCAATGCGCGTTTGTGAGTCCAGTGGTACAAAGATCACAGGCAATGGACTACTGAGCAGTGGAGAAATATGATATGGTCAGATGAATCACCCTTCATCATGTTCTCGACAAATCAACGGGTGCAAGTGTGGCACCAATCTAAAGCACTCTACAGCCCTGAGTGCTTGCTTCCAACAGTGAAGGGTTCTGGTGGTTCCGTAACGTTGTGGGGCACATTTTCTTGGCATGGTTTGGGTGCACTCATTCCCTTAGAAGGCAAGGTCAATGCTAATTGCTACTTAATGGTACTGAGTGATCATCTTCACCCCATGTTGCAGCATTTCTTTCCTGCTGGGGGTGGGGTGGGGTGGGGCAGTGGGGTCTTCCAGGATGGCAATGCTCCCATCCACAGAGCATGTGTGGTCGCCCAATGGTTTGATAAGCATGACACTGATTTTATCCATATGTCATGGCCTTCTAAGTCACCAGATCTGAAACCAATGGAGCATTTATGGGATATTTTGGAACGACGCCTGAGACAACGTTTTCCACCTCCATCAACCAGGCGTGAGTTGATTGACTGTCTCGTGGAAGAATGGTGTCACATCCCTCCTGCAGAATTCCAGAGGCTGGTAGACTCTATGCCAGGGCGCATACAGGCCGTACTGGCTGCACGTGGTGGTCCAATGCCCTAATAAGTGACCTTACATTGGTGTTTCCGTTTTTTTCCACACTACTCTCTCTCTCTCTCTCTCTCTATATATATATATATATATATACACATACACACACACACTCACACACAATCAAAAGAAATGTATCACTTACATTTGGATAAAATTCACTAGAGTTAGTAGTTGGATTAACAACTGACATCACAAAGATGCTGCAAAATGATATGTTGATCTTGAGTAGGTGTTGTGACTCCCAGTTCGTGGCCTGTCATTGACAGTGTGTCTGGTTATACTGTCTCGCCAGGTTTGAAATTGCTGGCTGTGAGCACCCAAGACGGCGAGCCACAGTACGTTGCCCCCAGTCCAGCCTTCAACATGCCAACTGCATGAAGGTTCTACACTCTTGACAGACGTGGCATATTGTTTTTTTTGCAATTCAACAGCTGAAATCACTCAATATCCAGTGTCCAATCAACTATCTCACTAATTAGGTGATTAAGTGCATATGCTTCAGTCATAGTCAGTCAAGTGTGTCATGGTCAAGGATAACCCTTAGCGGTCCATTTTGGTTTCACACGCGCTGCTTATTTTACATGCTCTGTTTAAGATAATTTTTTCCCCACTGCATAGCAAAAGAACACTCACTCCAGCCAAGCCCCACCCCTTGTTCACTGTATTTTTCACATACCTCTTTATAGATCATCTCCTGATGACTCGTTTTATCACCAAACTCCTCAATAATGCAATCCAAGTCATTATTGTATTACTATAATATCTCAAAAAGCTCTGTAAATGTCTGTGAAATTCTTTGAGCGATGGATGCAGAAGCAGCTGTCTCCTTTGTTTATGTCCATATTACCTCTGTAGTGCATGGGGCTATCAGGTACGCCCTTTAAAAAAAAAAACTATCAGTCTCACTCGGCCATTGAAAGGTTTTCTTGGCTTTTTCCGGGAAAGAAACGACTAGAGACCTGTGCTTTATGTCTTTTTGATGATGTCAGAAAGGGTCCGACATCGGACTGGAAAGGGAAAATTGTAATGTCGGATCTGGTCCGACATAGGACTGCAAAGGGTTAATGTGTCTTTTCCGAGGCTTGTTCTCCTGCAATCTTGGACGTAGCCAAATTAAAAAAACACTCTCTCCACATCAGCTGAGACAGGTGGAACACTGAGGATGCGAGAAGCAGCAAGGCTCAAAGTTGGAAAGTCGGTGCGGTGGCTTTTCCAGAATTCATGAGGAGTCAATGCGTGGTTGTCTGGGGAAGGCATTGGCATGTACGCACGAAATCCGCTTTCTAGTTTAGCACTTTCTTCGTTAGTAGCCACAAAGGGGGAGATTATACGAGCATACTCTATAAATGTATCAGTTGAGGCCACACTTTTGCGATTAGGGTCAAACAGCATAATTACATTCCAGAATGATGATTTGTTGTGAAAAGCTTCAGGCGACATTGCAAGTAACAGTAGCTTCCCACTTCTTTGACAGCTCATGAAAACTTTTGAAAGCATTTTCAAGTATGTCCTGCTCACTGACAGGCAACATGGACCTAAAAAGAATGCTTTTTTCTGGAATCTCCCCAGATGTGCTTTTGCGAGAAAGTTCTGCAGAGATACTGTAAACCAGAATGCCATACACCTCCGTATTAGAGAATGTTGCATCTCTTAAACATGATTCCAATTTCTTCTGGCTTTGCGCAATGGTTGAAGTGTTTCATTCCAGAATTCAAGATTTGTACGGAGGCTTTGCTTAGTTTCTGCGTAGCTGCATGAGTTTTGAGCTTTTAGGCTTTTACACTGTTGAACTTTGTTACCTAAAAGACACCTTAAAACACCCCATGCCTTCTGAACACTCTGTGCAGTCAAATACAAAATAAACCATCTAATCGGTACAATGACAATTAGATGGCTGCATTCAAATGAAATCTCTTCGCAGACATCATAGAAGTTTTTTGTTTTACATGCTTGAAAACTGCACCAACATCAATTACGAACCTATTTAAATCAGCTATTTTTGGAACACCTGTTGCATGAGTGACAGCAACGTGCAGTAGGTGAGCTGGGCATGAGAAACAAATCAATTCAGGTTTTTCATGTTTGAGCTTTACATCCTGTGTGAACTTTGCGTAGTAAGAAGCTGAGTCAGAATTCACTGCTGCCACATCCTTCCAGGTAAGTGAATACTCATTTAAAGTCTTACTGACACACGCTGCAACTGTTTTACTATTTGCTGACTATTTGTTACACACTCCAAATCGGCCACAATGAGTGCAGGCTTCTCCACAACAAAATCAAAAAATGAAAACAAAAACACCTGGGTAGGGCGGTAGAGAACATCCTGCGATTCGTCAAAAATCAAAGAACTAACCACATTTCCAGTCAACTTCTCTTTAATTTTGTTGGTAAGGGCAACATCATTCTCCTCCAAATATTTCTTGGTGAGGCTGATTGAATTTGGCAAGGATTTTGCAGCTGGATATTGATCTTTCTGCCATGCCCGCATGAATGATGATTCCAGTGCTTGCTGATTTCTAATTTGGCAGCCTTCTTTTAGTTGTAAGTGTCGCTTGCTCTCCAAATGTTCTTTAATCTGGTCTGCAAGAGTGTCAATTTCGATGCAACACCATTTGCAGCGCAATCACTCTGGTCACAAGGTCACCCTGTCCTGTACTTTTTTTTTTTTTTTTATAACTCAAAAACCTCCTTATGTTCTGCCACGTCTTCTGATAGTTTTTTTATTTTTTTGTTTTATTTTAAAACCGTTAGCTGCTACTGCTGGTATGATTAATTGAATTGTGTATGTGGTGTGTGTGAGATTCGTCAGTACGTACAGATGCGCATGCACCTCTGAGCGTTCTTGCCTGTATTATTTGTGTATATCTTCATCTGCATTGCCTTACTTCAACAGACAGCTGTGCATATATGCATAGACTAATTATTAATTACTAACTATTTCTATGTTTATGTACTTGAGTGATACAGAATTCGGGTGAAAATCGGTAAAACCGAATCATAGTTTTTGTAAAACTTGGGAATTTTTCAGCAAAAATCGGATTAAACCGAAAATGAAGGTGCTTGTCTACATATTGCTCAAAGTGCCAGAAGGATCTGTTCTGGGGTTTAATAGCAGGATTAGTGCAAAATGCAGTTTGTTGCAAATGCAGATTTTACTGAAATATTTTTTTTCAGACAACAGGATTCACACACATAGGATTCCATTCTGGAATATGCCCTGGTGGGGGCAAGTTTGGTTATTTATACCCCTTTATACCCGTGAGGGTTTGGTATGGTATGGTGTGGCAAAGTGGTGAACACTTGCAGGTGAGTGCAGTGCAGAGCGGATTAAATCACACAGACGAATGATTTACAGGTGCAACGGTGTTTACTAATGATAATGTCCAGAGCTTTATGGCAAAACCTGCAAACAATAATAATGATGGAAGTGGTACAGCGGCGTGTATCACTCCTGTTTGTAAATCCCACGGGTTTGACCTGAAACCAAAAAGTCCCGTCTTTTCTCACTCGCACAAAACACAGACACAGACACAGTTCCGACAGTGCGTGATTTTAGTGCTAGTGGTGCAAAGATAGTTCCTGTAGTGGAGAAGGTGACTTGTGATATCCGGGTTTACACTGGCCTGCGGCTGCAGCTCCGGATCGTGTTTTAGTATTCTTTTCGTGAGAAGACAAAACAACACAAGGGTAAGTGAGTTTGGGTGCAGTAGCTCCGCCTCTTCTTAAAACGCCGACTTCAACCTTCCCTACGGAATAAATTGTCTTGCCATTTGCTTACGATTACTCTGTTCCTTCTTTCTAGTGCCCTCACAGGTCGGGAAGGAGATCTAACACCAAGCGTCATTTGATCTCTGTCACATATGGGTACAGGTTGTTCTCCACTGGCTATTTGTCGAGCCAAGTGAGAGCCAAACTCTGAAACTCTGGCCTCACAAGACATCTGAATCCAGCTGCGAGCCGAGCCGAGCCGAGCCAGGGGCGGGGTTAAGGTTTTTTGTCATTATGTTGCATCAGTCAGTATACTCCAAAAAGAAAAACAACAAACATGCTGGGCAGCGAGTGTGATTAGAGAAAAGTACAGCCTTGGGACGATGAGAAAGTGCAGGCTCTAGTTTCTCTGTGGGCATTTAGAAGTGTTCAGAAAGATCTGCAGTCGTGCATTAGAAATGAGAAAGTTTATGCCCGAATTTCTGACGATTTAAAGCAAATGGACATAAATGGCGGGTACGGTATACTTAACCGACAATCAAAAACACAAAATTCTACCAAATATCTCATCCTTGACCTTCACTATATTAATATAAAGGAAAAACATGCGAAAAATAAAACAATTCTAAACTTAATTACAAAAATATAGTCAAGCAAAATACTGTAGAGCTGTACCGTGCGTACAACTACAGCTGTTGTTCTGCTCGTGCAACTTTTTTTTTTTTTTTTTTTTTTTTAGAAAAAACTATCCTTAAAAACGAGATATCTTTGGCAAATTATATTTTTAAAACCTTTTTTCCCCTTCAACACAAT